>NW_004797706.1:543958-545502 GCF_000002075.1 Aplysia californica | reverse complement strand
TGGGAGACGGTTAAAAAAAAGAAAATAAATTACAGCTAATGGAGATGATTAAAAAATATAACATAAAATACAGCTATGGGAGACGGTTATGAACTTGAAAATAAAATACAGCTATGGGAGACGGTTAAAAAAAAGAAAATAAATTACAGCTAATGGAGATGATTAAAAAATATAACATAAAATACAGCTATGGGAGACGGTTATGAACTTGAAAATAAAATACAGCTATGGGAGACGGTTAAAAAAAAGAAAATAAATTACAGCTAATGGAGATGGTTAAAAAATATAAAATAAAACATATCTATGGGAGACGGTTGTAAACTTGAAAATAAAATACAGAAACGGGAGACAGTGAAAAAACATAAAATAAAATACAGTTAGTGGAGACCGTTAAAAAATAATTTAAAAAATATAGGTATGGGAGACGGTTACAAACTTGAAAATAAAATACAGCTAGTGAACACAGTGTGAAAATATTAAATAAAATACAGCTAGGGGAGACGGTTGTAAAATGAAAATAGAATGCAGGTAGGGAAAACGGTTTTAAAATAGAAAATAAATTACAGCTAGTTGAGACTGCTGTCAAACAGAAAATAAAATACAGCTATGGGAGACAGTTAAAAAACGGAAAATAAAATACAGCTAGTGGAACGGTTAAAAAACATAAAGTAGAATACAGGTATCTAAAATTGAAATAAAAATACATCTAGTGTAGTCGATGTGAAAAAATAAAATAAAATACAGCTAGAGGGGACGATTGTAAAATTAAATTTAAAATACAGCTAGTGGAGAGGGTTGAAAAAACAGAAAATCACTTACAGCTAGTGGAGACGGTTAAAATGTATAAAATAGAATACAGCTATGGGAGACGGTTGTAAACTTGAAAATAAAATACAGCTAGTGGAGACGGTAAAAAATATAAATTAAAATACAGGTATTGGAGACGGTTGTAAAATTAAAATAGAATGCAGGTAGGGAAAATGGTTTTAAAATAGAAAATAAATTACAGCTAGTTGAGACTGTTGTCAAATAGAAAATAATTTACAGCTGGTGGAGACGGTTGGAAAAAAATAAAATAAAATACAGGTAGAGGAGACGTTCTGAAAATACAAGATAAAATACAGCTAGGAAAGACGGTTGTAAAATAAAATTAAAATACAGCTCCTGGAGACGGTTTAAAAATATGAAATAAAATACAGCTATGGGAGACGGTTGTCAACTTGAAAAAAAATTACAGCTAGTGGTCACGGTGTGAAAATATTACATAAAAATACAGCTAGGGGAGACTGTTAAAAAACAGAAAATAAAATACAACTGGTGGAGACGGTGGTAAACTTGAAAATAAAATACAGTTATGGGAGATGGTTAAAAAACAGAAAATAAAATACAGCTATGGGAGAAGGTTGTTAATTTGAAAATAAAACACAGCTAGTGGACACGGTATGAAAATATTAAATAAAATACAGCTAGTGGAGACGGTTGAAAAATAAAATAAAATACAGGTAGGGGAGATGTTCTGAAAATACAAGATAAAATACAGCTAG
>NW_004797706.1:540237-542109 GCF_000002075.1 Aplysia californica | reverse complement strand
AGAGAGAGAGAGAGAGAGAGAGAGAGAGAGAGAGAGAGATCAAAATGAAGAAAACGAGCTATTCCTTTCTGAGATTCTGAGATCTCTACCCAAGGTAGCTTCCATTGTTGTTGTTGTTTTTGTAAGCTTTTAAAAAATATTTTGTTGCTCACTTTATGGAAGGGTGACAATACAAAAACGAAATGTGTCAGACGAGGAAGACCGATTGCCGTGTTAAAATAAACAGAGGGGTTACCACAACTCGGAGAACGAGCGATGCTTCTGTCACAAGTTCATGTTGACGTCCATTGTTACTTTGTTACAGACTGGGGATGAAAAGAGGCTAAAACAGCACCTGGACATGGATGGCTGGTGCTTCTATAAATAAATCATTGATGGTCTGGTTACAAACTGGGTAAACATTGACCACTCACCTCACTTACGATTTGTGTAGGAGTTGTGGGCGGGGCTTAGATCTATGGGTTATGAGGGATCACACACTTACCTCACCAGCAGCTGAACATTAATTGTTACCGATTGGTCAACGATGGGAGGGGCCTACTCGACATGATCGGTTGGATGGACTCACAACAACGACAGGTGATTGGATTATGACGGCTCGTCCACAACGTCAGGGGCCAATGCATAATTTATGACATAACGTCGGGGGATGAGAGAGGTGGCCGTCTGAGACAGGTGTTATTGTTTGGTGTGATAGGGGTTGTGTGTATGATAAAATATTATGGTGGCCGCGGCCGCGTTGGACAGGTGCCGGTTTACACAGTAAAATTATACAGAAAAAACGCACGGGGGAAAAAGGAAAGTGACCGTTTGTATAGGTGGCCGTCTTGTATAGGTGGCCGTCTTGTACAGGTGGCCGTCTTGTAGAGGTGGCCGTCATGGCAGGTTCGACTGTATATGTGAGGCAGCGTGGTGAAATCAGGCGCTTGTCAAAATAATGAAATTGAAGAAACTGACAATTTTCTATCAGTTTGGCAATTTTTGTCGAATTTTTTTTTTTTTTGGCTTAGCACCATAGTTATCCAATTAAGAACACATTAGTATGTGGATTTTTTTTACTGAAAAACGTTGATTAAAGGCACAAAAATGTAAGTGTTCAGTATTCATGGATTATCAAGCTATGGAATTAACCAAACTTTGTCATTTTCTCGCTTATTATACTTTTGAAACTAGGCGACCCCACCTTCTTCAGTCTCAAATATCTTAACTTCCTTTAAAGATAGATTGGGATTTTTTTCACCAATAGAAAGACAAGTGAACAACCTTTAAGATAATACCAATAACTCCACATGCCCTAAAATTGACGAGCGCCTGATTCCTCCGCGTTGTGACATATATGCAAAACTTCCATGAAAGGAAGGAGAAAATCGTGAAATCTAAAGTCTAAATGTATGCAACAATGCATGAAATATAATATTATAATGTGTGCATGTATATATTTATACATAGTTCTTCCGTCATGAACTAATGATGGCCTTTAACGTCCCAGAAGGAAAGGAAATCATCGTCTTCGCCAGCTAGTGCGAGGTATCTAGCAAGATAAAAAAGAGGGGACTCTCGTGACCTAAAGATTAAGGTGTTGGCCTCTCATTCAAAAGGTCCCGGGTTCGAATCCGGGTAGCGACCGAAACATTTTCTTCTCTAAATTTGTCTCCTTTCACCTCATTTCATGCTCTCTAGCAAAGTTCTGTCGTCTGCTTTCGTCTCCTCTTTCTGCCCCCACCCCCTCACCTCCTTTGCCCCTTCCTCTGGGCTCCTGATTCTTTCTGCAGCTTTTCTACAGCTACTCTTACACTGCTGTCTTTCAGCCATACCCCTGATCTTCTGGTAGGAAAGATCTACACCTAGCCTTCTCGGACAAGGGCGAAAAAT
>NW_004797706.1:539046-540137 GCF_000002075.1 Aplysia californica | reverse complement strand
GCAGCTAGAGGAGTGGGTGTGAGAAAAATAAAATAAAATGCAGCTAGTGGAGTGGGTGTGAGAAAAATAAAATAAAATGCAGCTAGAGGAGTGGGTGTGAGAAAAATAAAATAAAATGCAGCTAGTGGAGTGGGTGTGAGAAAAATAAAATAAAATGCAGCTAGAGGAGTGGGTGTGAGAAAAATAAAATAAAATGCAGCTAGAGGAGACGGTGTGAACATATAAAATACACATATACAGCTAGGGGAGACGGTTGTAAAATTAAATTTTAAAAATGTAATTAAATTTTAAAATACAGGTATGGGAGACGGTTGTAAACTAGAAAATAAAATACAGCTACTGGACACGGTGTGAAAATATTAAATTAATTTTTAAAAATTTTAATACAGCTAGTGGAGACGGTTGGTAAATCTAAAATAGAATGCAGGTAGGGAAAAGGGTTTTAAAATAGAAAATACATTACAGCTAGTTGAGACTGTTGTCAAATAGAAAATAATTTACAGTAGGTGGAGACGGTTGGAAAAAAATAAAATAAAATACAGGTAGAGGAGACGGTCTGAAAATACAAGATAAAATACAGCTAGGGAAGACGGTTGTGAAATAAAAATAAAAATACAGCTGTTTTTAAAAAGTTTTGATAGAGGTTTTACGGCGCTCGCAACTGCATAAGGTCATATGAGCGCCAGAAGATTAGAGGTGTTACAAGAGAGTAACAAACCTTAAAAAGAAGATGTGGAGATAAGGACGATAGATGTTTGATAGGAAAGAAGAAGCAGCCCGAGCGCTTGCACCAATTGCGCCCCGCCACTGCTGGAAACGACAGAGAAAGACTTGGGAAATACAATGTAGTCTACCGGAAGTACGTGACATGATTAGTGAAAGTCTGAAATGATATGATGTTGTACGTCTGTTTGAAATGGTTGGTTTGTGGCTCCACTCGGGAAGGTGTAGCCCCAACGTGTATGTGTGGGTGCTTTGTGTAAGTGTGTTCGTGTATGTACACACACACACACACACTCTCTCTCTCTCTCTCTCTCTCTCTCTCTCTCTCTCTCTCTCTCTGTGTGTGTGTGTGAAACAAAGAATTATGA
>NW_004797706.1:536009-537917 GCF_000002075.1 Aplysia californica | reverse complement strand
ACACCTAGCCTTCTCGGACAAGGGCGAAAAATCTCGGAGGGTCCGTGTGCAAGTTGCGCACGTTAAAGATCCCTTAGTGGTCTAAAATCGATAAGAGTAGGCTTCGGCCGCCACAAGGGCAAAATTCAAAATTTCCTTCCAACTGAAAATATTATATGTGTCCCGCGCGCTCATATGACCTTATGCAGTTGCGAGCGCCGTAAAACACTTTACAAAAACAAAAAAACAAAGATAAAAAGAGGAAAGTGAAAGAACCGATAGCCAGCAGATTGAAAGGATGACAGACTCCAGTTATACTTGTCGTAGATAGCAGCGCTTGTCCTTTTTTAAAACTTTTTATCAGCTGTCTAAAGCATACTGCATGTATTGCGGCTGGTTGGTTTTTTCCTATTTGTGTCTTCACTTCTGACCTTCAAGTGTCTTTTTCATAAGAGTTTTCCAAAAGCAAAATTATTTGCACTGACGTTACAGTAATTAATACCAGTTAACACCAGATGACCGTAGACCATAACATAACATAACATTTGTGGACTTGACCTGATCTTCTGTCTGGTTTCATGGTGACTCTTTCGACCAACAAGACTGTCCAGCCCCCCCCCCCCCCCCCCCCCCCCCCCCCGAGAGGGGGACGCTTTTAGGGAGGGGTTTTTCCCAGCCCGTGGGGGGGGGGGGGGGGGGGGGGGCGGGGTATTAGCACGTTCTTATGCACAGTAGAATAATTGTAAATGGGCTGATTTATCTATGTCATGCTCATTCTGTGCGTGAACAACATAAGGGAAACTGCTGCCTTTTCTTTCCTCATCCATACTCTCGTCATTTTTCCTGTACTTCTTTTGTATGCGTGTCACTCTATTGGGAACTGCTATTTCCACGATGTCTTGATAGTCAAAATTGACTTTGTGCTGTTGAGGCTGGAGAGGTGAGCAGAAAAAGCCTGACTTCTCTGTTGACATCCACCCCTTGGCGCTCATATGGCCTTATGCAGTTGCGATCGCCGTAAAACCTTACTAAAACTAACAGGGGCGGCTCGTGGGGCTAAAAAGTGGACGTGCACAATTAAGCTATCGCATGCTGAAGATAGGCAATGGCTCAGTAAATATGAGATGGTGTATAATTTTAGGATCTTTGGGTTGATGAGAGAGGACCTCGTGCTTTTATTTTCATTCTCTTTGCTTGTCTCTTTGATTTCTAGTACTGCATTTGTTTATTAGCTAAACATCAATTTCGTTCATCCTGTATTGGAACTGAACACTCAAGTAATAACTTTTACTACTCCACTACAAAACCATTCAATGGCACAACTCATAGGACGGTCACGTTCACCTCCCTCAGGTTCACGGCTACAGAGTCACTTAAAATAGCCTAGTGGCAAGACAAACACTAAACCAATCACAATTCACTTGAGCACTCTGCAGGATTGCTCCGGGGCTCACATAATATTGGCAAAGAATAGCGCACGGTCTAAGCGTTTATTTTTAGACTGCCTACTGTGGGCTATGTTTCGGCACTGTTCGGCAGGAGCACATTTGAGATGTGCCGTCTTACTAATATTAATCATTATGTACCGCCAAACTCGCTATGAGTAGTGTCGTCATCGCTTGGGTTATCCCCAAGAGCGATTTATAGGTCAGGTTACACTGTTGAATATCCTATTATGTTTAGCTAAAGCGCATGGACTTTGGCATGGCATAGTAGATGTTTTACGGCGCGTAAGAAACAGAAATGACAGATATGGCGCCAGCGAGGACATTGTTTTGATATAATATTTAGCTAGTGTTTGTTTCTGGCTTCTTTAATTTTATTATTGTGGGTGTTTTACGTAATAGAACATTAGAACATTTTGGGCGGCACTGCACGACCGTGCTCTATGGACGAACCGCGCCTGAAAACTAAACAAGACTGTCCTGT
>NW_004797706.1:526119-528619 GCF_000002075.1 Aplysia californica | reverse complement strand
GTCTCTCTCTCTCTCTCTCTCTCTCTCTCTCTCTCTCTCTCTCTCTCTCTCTCTCTCTCTCTCTCTCTCTCTCTCTCTCTCTCTCTCTCTCTCACCTTCCTACAACAAACCACCCAGTGTCTACAGACGTTGCTTCTCTTCTCTGTATCTCACGTTTTTCAATAAACCACGCCGTGTCTCTGGACATTGTCTCTCTCACCTTCCTCTCTGTTTCTCGCCATTCTGTCTGCTAGTGTTGTTTTGGTTACAAGGAAGGTCTCCATTTTCAGTTGTCATCTAGTGTTAGGACCTCCCCTTCCTCTCTTGCCTGTAAGCTTTGCTTGCTGAATAGTATTTTCGAGTGACTTATGGCTTCTGGTATGTCCAAAGTAGTTCACGTTTAGTTTCAATAAGCTCTGGGGGAAACCTGGCTCATATAACCTTTTGCAGTTGCGAGCGCCGTAAAACACTTACCAAAACACGAAAAACTCTTTGAGGAGTGTTGGTGTTTCTATACTATACCTAGATCTATTCTACTTATTAATTGTTCGTAAAATATTTCCTGTGTCCATGATATTCCTACAGTTTTTCTATGGTATTTAATTTCGAATGCCTCAATCTCTTTTAATTTGTGTTCCTTGATAGTTCATACTTCACACTCATATATTATTGCTTTTTGGCATGTTATGGTACTTTTTAGAATTTTTATTTTTGCATCTACCCCCCCCCCCCCCCCCCCCCCCCCGATAAATGCCGACTTTTTCGATTATAATGTTATCTGTTGTATGTGTCTGTCTGGTATTTATGTTTACTGGTGAGTACAGGTCAGCGAGTTTTTTCTGAAGTATGACAAACATGTCTTGCTCAAGGACACGCTATAGGACACGTCTTACGTACGGCAATTATCACTCCGCACTGCTCAAGGCTGATGATTCTATCAATGATAGACAAGATAATGATGATTTGTTATCCCCGCTCGCAACCACAAGGGTCAGAGAGTGCAGCTGTATCTATGTAGGAGACCGGCAGGGTATGTCGCTTGGTAGGTCCAAGCTCTCCACCGTCGATAGCAGCGACGACAGTCAAGGACACCAATGACTTGTTTCATTTCCTGCCTGATTACGAAAAAAACCCAACATGATTAACCCGATCCGAATGTCGTGTTTTACTATCGTATCCATATGACGTGGGGAACTCTGTGCCACCACTTGCCAAAGAGGAAATTTACTCGTTGATCCGATTCGTACGCTTTGCGTAGCAGTCTGTCAAACATGATTTTTTAAAAGAAATACTGAACATTTCAAGGAGACCTTCGTACTAGAAGTATTCTAAAATGTGAAGAATACAACCCGGTGGTACAAAATGACCACATGGCGTACTGATAGGGTTAAGGAGTTCGATATGTTCATAGAAAGATGAAAGAGGCTTCTTAATCTATGAATTGCCTACGATGTGTGATGGGTTATCGCAGGTGTATGTGAAAATTATTTTGTTTTGTTTGATCTTTTCCCGTCCTTCTACGTTTAATTGTTGTAAATGGCGTTCACGAAAGTGTCTTACCGCAATAAAAAAAATGACGAAACAGACCGGGAAAACAGACAATGTCGTCGATGTCCGACTCTAACAGTATATGTTTATGAATAGTAATTAATGTTAAGAAATTATGTGGGGGGAAATCAATTTTCTCTAAATATATACCCAAATTTCACAAAGTTTCGTGAAAAGTGTTCTTTATTAACATTATACAGACATCAACGTAAGTTAATTGCAAACTCTCTGAATGGTCCTCTTGGGTCGGCCTGCACGTGGGTGTTCTTGGACTGACCCAGTGGCTTGATGGTGCTGCCTCAAGCGGACAATGACAGAGTGTTACACTGCAAGCCTTCTGGTAACTTCTCGGGCTCCAACTCCATCCTGCAGCTATGCCATAGCTCTGGCAGGATCAAAGTCTCTCAGCTTTCGTCTTGGTGGTATGTTGATGCGATACAGGATTTTGCGCAAACGGCGCCTTATATGCAACCAAAGTGAGCACAGTTCGAGACCGTACGTCCGTTTATGACGTGCACCAGAAATTTTAACTGAGGAATGTCCCTGGTGTCGCACACAAGTCAATAAAAAACAGCTAATTTGGCCTAAATTCCCCGAAGATTTCCGTGCTCCAAGTGGTGGTTTTGGTCCTTTAGGAGGTTTTGCAGTACGCGTTGGTATCCCATTAACATTTTCAGAGCAAAGGTTTTGAAACCATTCTTGCTGTCTTTTTGTTGGAAGTTTTAAAAAATCAGGGCTGTCTGTCAGGGTGGTCCTTAACTCTTGTTGAAGTCTGTAGTATCGCCAATTGTAAATGGCACAGCTTGAGACCTCAACGTTCTCGGCCTAACGTGAGGGAGACACTGTTGTAGTCAACTCCAAAAAAATATGATGCACCAGTTGTAGAGGTCCTAGTTGGTGCAGTGGCAGAGCGGTTAGTGCGCTCGTCTCCGAAGCGGAAAGTCCGGGTTTGAGCCTCGGTTCGGACATGGAT
>NW_004797706.1:522255-524815 GCF_000002075.1 Aplysia californica | reverse complement strand
ACAAAGGTTTGGGTATGGCGAGTGAAAGGGAGGGGATATAATTATATAACATGGGAATGGAAGTGAAGGGTGAACAGGTAGTAGAAGAATCAGCGAGGGGAATATAGAGCTGCGAAAGGATGGGAATGGAAGGAGACGTTGGGTTATGAAATTTGGTGTCTGAAAGGAAAAGCGGTAGGTTCACTACACACTTTATTGATTTATAGATAGATCGATAGATAGATAGATCAATCAATATATAGATAAATAATTATATATAGATGCATTCAACTTGAACTAGCTTTAGCAAGTTATTTGAAGAATTCTGGTTGAGCCTTTACGTGATAAACGTCAGTATATTGGTCTTTGTACATCATATATGGACTGTACAATTGTGTCTGCATGAACCGCGTTCCCTCCCTCCCTCCCTCACACTTTTACCTTCGCCCATCCCCAGCCCCTGTTCCTGTACCTGGCCTACCAGTCTGTCCACGGCCCGCTACAGGTGCCGGAGAAATACGAGAAACAGTACAGACACATCCAGGACGAGAACCGAAGAATATACGCAGGTATGTCAATGGGAGACAATAGACTCATTCAGTGCTTAAAGATGCAATGCTGGATTCCACACCTACCTGTATTAAAGGGCTTTGTTATGTTTACGTGTAACTGAATCTACCCAGAAAAATAATTATAAAAAACGAAAACTGTTGAACCATTCTGTATGTCTTTTAAAAACGACATTGGTGCTGGATAAGTAATGTCTTTAAACGGTGGGAAAACGACTCGGTGTTTACACTGGGCCAGGCATTGTCAACAGTTTCGTCAATGTAACTGAATGAACCAAACTGGTTCGACTTCTTCCAACTTTTCTTCTTTTGGGCTTCGTGTTTATGTATAACATTAGATCTATCTCCACCCTGTCCAGAGCTGTGTTACTGTCTGCAATGCTGGAGAAAAATTCCTAAGTATTCTCAGGTCCAATTTTCTGGGATGTGAAAAATGATAATTCGGCGAAGACTGTCGGTATGTCAAACGTGAGAGAAACGTGTGTAGATGTGATGTATTCCGTTGATAAAGTTGAAATGTGGGTGGTTGGCGGGTGCTCTGGTGTGGTTTGCTTCTTCTTTCCTATCAAACATCTATCGTCCTTATCCTCTCCCTTCTTTTTTATGTTTGTTACTCTCTTGTAGCACCTCTAGTCTTCTGGCGCTCATATGACCTTATGCAGTTGCGAGCGCCGTAAAACCTCTACTAAAACTAAAACTAAAAGTTGAAATAGGCTAAACGGCAGAATGAGAGCTTGCATCATTAAATAATGTGGTTGAGACATGTGGAGGGGATGATGAAAAGGAGGTGGTTGGGGGTGGGGGTGGAGGATAAAATTGACAAGTACGATATTTTCCCCACCAGGTATGGTTTCTGTCTTGGACGAAGGTGTGGGCAACCTAACTCAGGCGCTCAAGGACAAAGGTCTGTGGGACAACACCGTGCTTGTTTTCTCTACTGGTGAGTATCAAGGGCAATACATAAAGAAGTGCTCCAAATGGTAAATTGTACAAGTTTATAATCATGGCCACAAGAGAGACAGTTGCTGGGGTAATAATATACTGTAAAGCGCATAGAGCTTGCTTTCGAGTGGGGATATGCGCTATACAAATGCTATTTATTATTATTAATAAGCGATGATCCAAGCCCACAATACATGTATAGGGCTTGTACTGTGGTGTCCAGCAATGTCCTGTTTGTCTACTTCTTCTCCATTGGTGTTACATTGTGGGTGGCTGGCGGGTGCTCTGGTGTGGTTTGCTTTTTCTTTCCTATCAAACATCTATCGCCCCTTCTTCTTTTTAAAAAATCTTTGTTACTCTCTTGTAACATCTCTAATCTTCTGGCGCTCATATGACCTTATGCAGTTGAGAGCGCCGTAAAACCTCTACTAAAACTTGGTGTTACATTGTAATTTGATGTTCTTTATATTAATACTGTTGTGTTTGAACTTTAGGTATTCCTTTTAACATTAGGTATGTATGTATGTTTGCATTTGAGACTCCAATTCGCCCACTTGGATCTGCAAAGTGTAAATTATTTTGTTCGTGAATTCATTTCGATATTTGTAATACTTTAAAGACAGGATGATAAGCTGGTGACTCAACAAAAAGGCTTAAGGTTCTTTAGAATAATTAGCTTTGCTCATAATGAGGAGCTTGGTACGAATTCTAAGACAATCAGATCATGTTATTTTCGCTCAACCTCTCTTTTTTTCTCCCCCCTTTCTCCTTCTCTCTCTCTCTCCCTCACTATCCCCTCTCTCCCCCTCTATCTCCCTCTCTCTCCCCCTGTATCTCTCTCCCCCTCCCTCTCTCCCTCTCTCTCCCCCTGTATCTCTCTCCCTCACTCTCCCTCCCTCACTCTCCCTCCCTTCTTGACTTCCCTATCAGGCTATAATTCTTTCTAACTCAAACACGCCCCAACCCTATAATCTCATAGTTTTTGCCACTCAATAGTTATTGTCTTCAAGTCTTTTATAACCACTAGTTCACTTGCACTGTTCCGGTTCGACCTTACACCTAGTTAGATG
>NW_004797706.1:512499-521587 GCF_000002075.1 Aplysia californica | reverse complement strand
TCTCACACCCACAGTCGCGGAACTCCCAGCAAACGCACCGTCTTGCTCCACAACATCGACCCGCTACAAACCAAACACGGCGTCCCTCTGTACAACGACACTTTCCACACCACGGTGAGGGCGGCTGTACGGGTGGGCCACATGAAGCTCATCACCGGAGAACCTTACAACGGGAGCTGGGTACCGCCCCCTGGATCAGCCCACAAGTTTGAACCTGGTGAGAGACGAATATAATCCATCTCCCCCGAACTAATTTCCCGACCCCCACCCCTCCCCCCTTTGTTTAAAAGAGTTCAAGACCTAGCACAAACTACCATCCAATACCCAGGGCTGTAAAGATAACCAGGATCTGACAACCAGTGTGCCTTCCAGAAGCGACTGTATTGGGTAATGTCCTGTATACAAAGTCAAGAAGAATATTTCCATGGATTGGGAAAATATTGGGCCCACAATATTAAGCTTGTTTTCGTTTTGGTAAAGTGTTTTACGGCGCTCGCAACTGCATAAGGTCATATGAGCGCGCGGGACACACCTAATATTTTAAGTTGGTAGGAAATTTTGAATTTTGCCCGGGTGGCGGCCGTAGCCTACTCTTATCGATTTTAGACCACCAAGGGATCTTTAACATGCGCAACTTGCACATGGGCCCTCCGAGATTTTTCTCCCTTGTCTGAGAAGGCTAGGTGTAGATCTTTCCTACCAGAAGATCAAGGGTGTGGCAGAAAGATAGCAGTAAAGAGGAGCCAAGGAGTAGCAGTAGAAAGGCTGTAGAAAGAGTCAGGAGCCCAGAGGAAGGGGCAAAGGAGGTGAGGGGGTGGGGGCAGAAAGTGGAAAAGAAAGCAGACAACAGAACATTGCTAGAGAGCAGGAAAGGAGGTGAAAGTAGACATTTTTAGAGAAGACAATTTTTCGGTCGCTACCCGGATTCGAACCCGGAACATTTTGAAAGAGAGGCCAACACCTTAACCTCTAGGCCACGAGAGCCCCCGTTAATATTAAGCGCGTGTGAGATATTTCACAACTACTAATACATTAAACGTGTATAAGATATAACGTTAAATTGAAAAGTCGCTTGTAAGCACAAGGGCGCTATTCCAAAAAATGCTGCTTTGAAAAAAATAGAAGGTAAAGTATTTGGACCCTTGTTCAGTTTCTTTAAAATACAAGGAGAGTTTTCTCTTTAACCAATGAAACCAGGCTTCTCCTATAGGTTGGCCAATGCCCCCTTTTGGTGAAGATAAAGATAATTTCTGGAAATCCCCGAAATCTGGGTTGTCCGCTTGTCCTTAAGACGACCAGCGTGTGTGACATATTTCACATATAACATTAAACGTGTGTGGGATATTTCACATATAACATTAAACGTGTGTGAGATATTTCACATATAACATTAAACGTGTGTGAGATATTTCACATATAACATTAAACGTGTGTGAGAGATTTCACATATAACATTATAACGTTGTGGTTCATAAGATGCATGCTACGTATCCCATTGACAGCTAGAAAAACAAATGAAGAAGTCTTGGTTGAAGCAAATTATAGAAGACAGCTTATGACGAATATAAGAAAGCGACAGGCAAATTTCTTCGGACACACGGAAAGAAGCATTGAAGAATATTGTAACAACAGGCAAGTATGATGGAAAGAGAGGCCGAAGCAGACAGAGAGAAAAGATACTGGACATGATGACAACATGGCTAGGAGCAGCAAGAACAACAGACACCATTGCTGCAACGCAAGACAGAGTGAAGTGGAGGTCCATGATCGCCCACGCTAGTCGGCAAGGCACCGGATGATGATGATGAACCGTAAACGAGCGTGAGATATTTCACAACTTCCATAACTTTATGACCCGCCCAGGTATCTCCCCCCCCCCTCCCAGCCAAGCCAGAGACGTCAAGAAAAGGCTGGGGGGTGTACAGAGTCGACTGTCCCGTCACATGGGACCCAACCTCCCTATTGGTGGGGTAGATAGATAGATAGATTGATGATATATATATATATATATAGATAGATAGATATAAAAGATAGATAGATAGATAGATAGATAGATAGATAGATAGATAGATAGATAGATAGATAGATAGATAGATGGATAGTTGGATAGATGGATAGATAGATAGTTGGATAGATGGATAGATAGATAAATAGATAGATAGATAGATAGATAGATAGATAGATAGATAGATAGATAGATAGATAGATAGATAGATAGATAGATAGATAGATAGATAGATAGATAGATAGATAGATAGATAGATAATTGTTCTTTCCACTCTTAGATTACGTGTAAGTTTGAGAATCTTATCGAGTGGAAAGTCCCTCACCTCTTTGTTGTTGTTGTTTTGTTTTTCTCCTTTTTCCCCACAGACCAACGAAGACCTCATCAGAACGTGTGGTTGTTCAACATCACAGCTGACCCGACCGAGCACCACGACTTGTCTGACCACATGCCGGACATGGTTCGGACCCTCCTGGGATATCTACAGCGGTTTAACAAGACAGCCGTGCCCACACGGTTCCCGCCCTTAGACAAGAGAAGTAACCCCGCTTTGCATGGAGGAGTCTGGGGACCCTGGGAGTAGACAACGTTAAGGTTTTGTCTGTAGGCTTTTTTGGGTGTTTTTTTTTTGCCATTTAAGTCAAGAGGGGTTCCTCGCTGTGTGTCGGCGTTGCTTTTGTTCCGGCACATCCATAGAAGTGTATTATGATACTCAAGATAGAAGTGTATTATGATACTCAAGATAGAAGTGTATTATGATACTCAAGATAGAAGTGTATTATGATACTCAAGATAGAAGTGTATTATGATACTCAAGATAGAAGTGTATTATGATACTCAAGATAGAAGTGTATTATGATACTCAAGATAGAAGTGTATTATGATACTCAAGATAGAAGTGTATTATGATACTCAAGATAGAAGTGTATTATGATACTCAAGATAGAAGTGTATTATGATACTCAAGATAGAAGTGTATCATGATACTCAAGATAGAAGTGTATTATGATACTCAAGATAGAAGTGTATTATGATACTCAAAATAGAAGTGTATTATGATACTCAAGATAGAAGTGTATTATGATACTCAAGACAGGGCACTCTCGACGAGATTCTGTTTCACCAGGGAGTGAGTCTAAACTCACTACTCACTTAGCCGCTGGAGCTCCCATCAATAACTTAGTTCTGCACATTCTAATTTGATCCACCAAAGAGTCACCATAGCAGCGCTGCTGGTACTACTGGTAGTAGTACAGTGGTGTGTACTGTGTTCAGAGGTGTGCAATGATAGCCTGTTCCATTCTTTCGAGGATGTTTTGGTTCATACTTTTAAAACTTGTCTTGTGAGTTAGATAACTGGGTATAAACAACATTGTTCTTTGTGAAGCGTGCTGACAAAATGAGTTACTTCTCGGTTTCAAACCTTTTGGAAATAGATACATCACGCTTATAAATAGGTGAAGCTTTAACAATTTTTATAAGCATGAAACAATAAAAGGCATAATATACATGAATAATAAATAGCATTTGTATAGCGCATATCCCCGCTCAACAGCAGGCTCTGTGTCCTATACACAATATTATTACCCCAGCAGACCATAGAACACTCCGAAACATTCTCAGCTTCCCGGGAAGCATACAGTGCAAGCAGCTGATTAAGCGCTCAAACACTAATAAACTGACAAGATCTTTCGCTGTCTATAGCCGGGTACCCATTCCCACCTGGGTGAAGTGAGGAAAATTTGTGTAAAGTGCTTTTCCCAAGAACACAAAGTCGGGTCCCTGGCGGGATTCGAACCCACGACCTTACGGTTGCGAGTCCAAGAGCCGAACCACTAGACCACCGAAGAAAATTTGGCATCAATAGAAAATCTACTAATCTGACCATAATGTTTTGGCCGATATATCTCCATTTGTGGATAGCGAGAAGTTACTGGTTTTGTCAGCACGCCTCACGTTTGTTACCTGGCTCTGGCATCATGTTTGCTTTATGCGGACTGTCAAAATAAAATACTCCTCTTAATCAATATCTATGTTTCTGTTATGTTTATATTGGTATTTTCGTTCTGCTGTGTTCACATCAGTGTTGCTGAAAACATTTGAAAATTACAATTGTGAAGCATGCTGGCAAAATGAGTTATTTCTCGGATTCAAACATTCAGGAAATAGACCAATCACGCGTATAGCTGAAGTTTTTTCAATTTATAAGTATGAAGTAATAAAAGACAGGTTATAGTTAAAGAAAATGGTATCAATAGAAAATCTACAAATTTGACCTTAACGTCGATTTTTGGCCAATATCTCCATATGTGGATTGTGAGAAGTAACTCATTTTGTCAGCACGCCTCACTATTAAGATTGGTGCTACATAGTCATTGTTGTTTATAGGATGATCATGTCATGTTCATTTATACCATAAAAGCCCAATTAATGGCCTCAAGTTTTAAGGTTTGCTAACTAAAAAAAAAAAAAGCACAAAATGTTCACAAAAAACTAAATAATCATTTGATAAAGTTTAAAAACAGTGTAGGTCGGTGTTTACTCACCGGAGTTTTCCACTCCACTGGCGTGTAGGACAGTCGGGTCAGGTGGTGCTTTTCCTGTGAGCACTTGCCAGGTCCGTACGAAGTCATGGTCATTTCAGCTGCTGTGTTGTGAGTCAATTGAGTGTTCGGAGAGTCACCACATGGCCCCCCACCCCCACCCCACCAGCGCTGACATGACAGGAGGTTCTAGAACCGGAGAGGTGGTCTCACGATACGTCCTGAACTTGAGACCTTCCAGCCTGCTTGTTCTGGTTCCTGTAGAGTAACAGGAGTGGACTGAATAGCTTGGCTAGGCAGGGTTGAATTCTTACACGGGGTGCCCACTACGGATGGGATCGGCTGATCGGGCCGATCGTCCGACTCGATGATCGATAGTCTCAAAAACAAACGTGTTTGAGTTTGTCTTCAGTTTCAGGCGATCGAGTCGGGCGATGGGCCCGATCCAGCTGTAGTGGGCACCCCTTAGCATTTGCGTTTGGATTGGCAAGCGATGAAGACGGAGGTCGCCCACGTCTTGATGCCTGAGCAACGCGTACAACAGAGAGATTGAGTGAAAGTAAGTGTCGTAACTATTTGATTGGGTAGATGTTTTACGGCACTATCGACACAATATGTAGTAGCGATGGAACGTCAAAACTTGCATCAGCTGAACTGTTTGCAAGGGTAGTACTTGTAGTATGTTAATGTGTTATATGAAGTTAGTTCATGTTCTTCATGCTAGTTACATCTGTACGTTATGTGATGTACTCCCTGTTTTTTTATGTTACGTCATACAGATATCATTCATCTTTGTCTGTGTAAATCTATGTGTTCACAGACGACATCATCATCTGCCGTTTGTAATGAACAATAAAAGGGCGACCAAAGAACAAGACAGAGAAGGGCGTCAGTAGCCAAGTCGTGGTCAGGCTACCAGACTAGTGGTTAGGCTACCGGGCTCGTAATCGTGAGATAGCGGGTTAGGGAGTTCGAGCCTCAGCTCGGTCCGATGTTGTGTCCTTAGGAAAGGCACTTTACACGAACTTCCCACTTGGCTCGGTCCTATCGGAGACGGACGTTGAACTAGGAGGTCCCGCCCCTTAAATAACCTAATAGTGTTGATAGGGGTGTTAAACCTATACCATTTCAAGACAGAGAAGTCTTTCTTCAGTAGTGTTCAGTGCGTAGTGAAAGTACTTGACATCTGTTGTTGTTGGGTCTTATTTTTTTCTAAAAGCATGCACAATGAGAACCAATGAAAAAGCGAATTAAAAAAATAATGTCAAAGAATAGCTAGGTTTATATTAGTCTTAGTGGTCAACATGTAGTTTAAAAGGAGAGCGTAACGTGTGACTGGTTTGCTATGAAAATGTATATCTTGCTTGAAAAACAATGAAGGGTATGTAAAAAAAACAACCCAAGAAACCCAAACAAATTAATACTTTTGTACTTGTAGGGGTAGGCTGCAGGAAACATGGAGGAGATGTGTGGAAAGGGACTTGAGAGTAGAGAGATGAAGCTCACTTGGAACGAACTAGGAATTACGGACCAGAACAGAGATAAATGGAAGGAGCTTGTATGTGGCCTATACCCTGCCATGGGTGAATGGTATAGATCTGGGTGATGATGAATACTTGTTGAACGTATTTATATAAAACACAAGAAAGGGAAAATAAAGACAAAACGTTGGGTAACACCGAGGTATAAGAAGTCAGACTCGACCTGGGGTGACATGTTTTGGTTTCGTGCTTCCTACTAAGTTAAAAGTTTGTCGACGCAACTCCAATTCTAATAGACCACGCCACACAAAATAACAATACATTACGATGAAATTGGAACAACCCCTTTTTGTATGCTAATGACGTAACCAGCTGATGACGGAGACAATCAATCAGTATGTCCACACTCAAATGGGCCCTCATGAAGAGGGGCGAGGAAACATGGAGCATCCCGTCTTCCTAAGACTCCAATTCTAGATTCAAGTAATTCAAGTATGCTAATGACGACCAATTAATCGGAAACATTCAATATTTTGGCGAATCACTCATTTTTATTCAAAGCACAAAGTTTGGAGTGTTGGATGGACACGTGACTATGATTCTACATAACAAATGCCACGACGCGAACCCATTTATCTTCAATAAGAGTCGATATATATATTTACATGGGATTTAAGGAGGTGGGGGGGGGGTCATCTAGTTTCAGAGTTTAAATCATTCTGAAAATGGCTACCAAAGTTTGATGGCTTCCAAAGCTTGAGAGTTCTTGGAAATTAAAAATTTACGTTTTGTGAACTTTTAATTAACAATTTTCAGTAAATTCCACAGTGCATCAATGTCTTTTAAAATGGACATAACAGGTGTTGAGCCAAAAAAATAAAAATTTGATAAAAAATTTCCAAACGGGGAGAAAAATGCTGTTTTCTTCGATTTCATTATATTGACGAGCACTTGATTTCACCACGATGCCTCACATTTAACCCTACCCGTACGCCCTGGGATCATTTTGTACCCCCGGGGTTGTATTCTTCACATTTTAGAATACTTCTGGTGCGAAAATCTCTTTGAAACTTCCAGTATTTCTCAAAAATTCATTTCGACAGACTGCTACGCAAAGCGTACGGATTGGATTAACGAGTAAATTTAATCTTTGCAAAGTGGTGGCACAGAGTTCCCCACGTCGTATGGATACGATAGTAAAACACGACGTACGGATAGGGTTAAGTTGTGGCCCAGAGTTCCCCACATCGTATGGATACGATAGTAAAACACGACGTACGGATAGTGGTGGCACAGAGTACCCCACATCGTATGGATACGATAGTAAAACACGACGTACGGATAGTGTTGGCACAGAGTACCCCACGTCGTATGTATACGATAGTAAAACACGACGTACGGATAGTGGTGGCACAGAGTACCCCACATCGTATGGATACGATAGTAAAACACGACGTACGGATAGTGGTGGCACAGAGTACCCCACGTCGTATGGATACGATTGTAAAACACGACGTACGGATAGTGGTGGCACAGAGTTCCCCACGTCGTATGGATACGATTGTAAAACACGACGTACGGATAGTGGTGGCACAGAGTTCCCCACGTCGTATGGATACGATTGTAAAACACACGTACGGGTAGGGTTAACAAAAGGGACACACCGGTGTCTGAGGTCTAGCGGCTAGGCGCGGTGTTGACGAACACATCAGAAGATGGTTTTTACCGAGTATCTCCGTCTGTTTCTTGACTGAGATACTGTATCACTTTTACCCCGGTTCGGCCCTGATGGACAGAGTCAGAAATACGTCTCTTAAATTATCTAAATTTTAATTATGTCGATGGGAGCGTAAAAATACCTTCTTTTAAA
This sequence comes from Aplysia californica, assembly GCF_000002075.1. Classification (NCBI taxonomy): domain Eukaryota; kingdom Metazoa; phylum Mollusca; class Gastropoda; order Aplysiida; family Aplysiidae; genus Aplysia; species Aplysia californica. Next base: position 513,688 of record NW_004797706.1, on the reverse strand, counting down.
AAAAGAGGACGCCCACAAGGGCAAAGAGGAGGCCACAGGATAAAACAATCTCGGCACACCCGACCCTTCACCATTTTATTATGTCCTCGGACAATTTTTAAAATTGTTATCTGAGATATAGTTGACATTATCAAAGGGTGGCCTCATTATTAGCCTTGAGGCAAGGAATGTTGAACTTGTTGATTAATTATTTATTTATCTTTTTTTTTTTTTACTATCATCGGGAGATCGATCATAATAACAGACCAACAACGCTGTCTTTTGGAAGTTAGGTTCAGAACTTCGAACTTCGTGTACTGATTCTTCTCATATCATTACGCGTATAAACAAGCAATAGAAAAATAACTCCACATTCGAAGTATTGTTAAATTTGTGTCTTGGTTTGAAATATTGGGAGACAGAGACAAGTTGTATCGTTAGCGGGAGACAGAGACAAGGTGTATCGTTAGCGGGAGACAGAGACAAGGTGTATCGTTAGCGGGAGACAGAGACAAGGTGTATTGTTAGCAGGAGACAAAGACAAGGTGTATCGTGTTAGCCAACGGCTGCTCTGTCTTCACGTCAGACGATGAAGAAGTTGTGGCTTCCACTTCTGTTTGCCGTCTGGCTGTCAGCTGTGGGCGGAAGTGGAAGTAAGAACAAGAGGCCGAACATTGTCTTTGTTCTGGCAGACGACTACGGCTTCAACGACATCGGTTACCATGGGGAACAGATTTTCACTCCTGTTTTGGATAAGGTAAGACTGTTTAGTTTCTGGGGATAATGATAACGGCAGTTTCAACTTTTTTTTTCGGGGTAGATCTAAGTGTTTTACGGCACACTTAACTTTTTCAGTCGGAAAAAAATTTTGAATTTTGCCCGGGTGGCGGCCGCAGCCTACTCGTATCGATTTTAGACCACCAAGGCATCTTTAACGTGCGCAACTTGCACACGGCCCCTTCGAGATTTTTCGCTCCTTTCCGAGATGGCTAGGTGTAGATCTTTCCTACCTCAAGATCAGGTGTGTGGCTGAAAAACAGCAGTAAGAAGGAGCCAAGGAGTAGCAGTAGAAAGGCTTCAGAAAGAGTCAGGAGCCCAGAGGAGGAAGCAAAGGAGGTGAGGGGTGGGGGGGCAGAATCAGGAGACGAAAGCAGACGACAGAGCATTGCTAGAGAACAGGAAAGGAGGTGAAAGGAGACAATTAGACCTT
>NW_004797706.1:508761-512122 GCF_000002075.1 Aplysia californica | reverse complement strand
TATAAATAAATCTAAATTATATATTACTTTCAGCAGAAAGGAAGATTGATGAGTAAGTAAGTGCTTGTCCCACACTGTGACAAACGTCAAAATGTCAAAATCGCGCACATTCGTAGATTGTCCTTCCCTCAGTCTGTCTCTCCTTCCTCAGCTGGCGTCTGATGGAGTAAAACTAGAGAACTATTATGTCCAGCCCATCTGTACACCCACTCGTAGTCAACTCATGACTGGAAGGTACCAGGTCAGTTCTTGTTTTCTAAAGATATTGGGGGTTTTTTAAGCTGTGGTGGTAATAATGATGGCAGTTTTATTGTTCTTGTTGTTGCTGTTGTTGTTACTATAATTGTGGTGAAACTGGTAACATGGTACAGGTTTAACGCCCTTATCAGCACTGTTAGGTTATTTAAGAGGCGGGACCTCCGAGTTTAACATCCATCTCCGAAAGGACCGAGCCAAGTGGGAAATTCGTGCAAAGTGCCTTTCCCAAGGACACAACGTCATACCGAGCTGAGGCTCAAACCCCCGAACCGGTGATCTCACGATTAAGAGTCCGGTAACCTAACCACTAGAGCTTGGCGGAGAATCGATTTCGGAACCGATTCCAACGATTAAAGAATGCTACGAACGAAGAGTTCCGACTCCTTCCTACGTAAACCAACGGTTACCAGTTACTTTACATTACAATGTTTTATTTATAGAATTTATTTTTGAACAAGAAAAAAGCTGATGCTTCGTAGTGTTCCGACATCAAGGTTATATTAAATCCTGAAGATGCTGGGAGCCAACCAGGTAACGACCGAAAGAAATCACATCATTAGAAAGTAAGTAATTGGGTTCGAAGTCGATTCCTACGATTCCTAGTTTTCAATAATCGGGAACCTAGCCGCCCAGCACTACTAACCACTAGGTTACTGACGCCAATAATTGTTGTCGTCGCTGTTGCTTTTGTTGTTTTCCCTCCTGTCTTTGGTGATGTAGGGTTAGCAAGCGGTTCAACAGCTCTCAACCGAGACAGCAATTTTTTTCAGGAGAGAGACAATAAAACGACTTTAAAAGAAAACAATTGTGCCTACATTATGTATCTTTCTTACTTTTTATTATTTAAAATTGGAATTTCGACAAAATATTTCTCAAGCTTAATACGTGATGCAGCGTTGTAGAACCAGGATCAAGTCAAAAGAATGACATTGAAGAGTCGGCATTTTTCCATGTTGCTTGCAATTTTTATCGAGTGTTTGGTTTTTGATTCAACACCTTCTATGTCCATTCAAAAACACATTACTGTCTAGATTTTACTGAAAAACATTGATAAAAGGTATAAAAAAATGTAAACGCTCAGTTTCCAAGGACTCCCGCGCTTTGAAAGTCATCAAACTTTGGAGGCCATTTTCTCGCTAATCTTACTTCTGAAACCAGGCAACCCCAGCCTCCATCAATCGCAAATATCTTGGATTTTATTCAGATAAATTGGTATTTTTTTTACGCCAAATGCAAGAGAAATGAACAAGCTTTAAGATGATATTAATGACTCCATACTCCATATAGCCAAAAAAACTGACGAGAGCCTGATTCCACCACGCTGCCTCACATATAGCCAAAAAAACTGACGAGAGCCTGATTCCACCACGCTGCCTCACATATAGCCAAAAAAACTGACGAGAGCCTGATTCCACCACGCTGCCTCACATATAGCCAAAAAAACTGACGAGAGCCTGATTCCACCACGCTGCCTCACACATAGCCAAAAAACTTACGAGAGCCTGATTCCACCACGCTGCCTCACATATACCCCCAAAAAACTGACGGGAGCCTGATTCCACCACGCTGCCTCACATATAGCCAAAAAACTGACGAGAGCCTGATTCCAGCACGTCGTGGCCCATGTGCACCAAATAACACGGTGTAAGTAAGAAACTATAGTCCACAAAGTTCGTTCAATAAAGTCAAAACTTTGGCCCAGGTACATCGGAAGATCTGGCTAATGATAAATCAGACATAATTGAACTTGTAATTAGCAACAGATTTGTTGTTGTTGTAAGAGAAAAGTGACGTCCCTGGTTCCACCGCAGCCACACAAGATCACTCACAGTATTCTGTACCCTCTGGTTATTTGTCAACTAGAGAACGGTCAAAACCAGTGACAAAAGCATACATGTCATTTTGGTCGCTTTTAAGCACGCTTTTAAGCACGCTTTTAAGCACAAGGGGGCTCTCCCGACAATTAATGCTGTTTTGAGAAAATCAAAGGTAAAGTTTTTGCCCCTTGTTCAGTTTCTGTAAGGGACAAGGAGAGTTTTCTCTATAACTAAAAAAACCCACTCACCCAAGAAACCAAACTTCTCTTATAGGTAGGGCAATGTCCACTTTTGGTGTAGGTCAAGATTTCTGGAAACCCCCGAAATCTAGGTTAGCCCGCTTGTCCTTAAAGCGGCCTTTTATGAAACAGACCCTACAAACCAGCAACTAAGCACAAGCGACATGGAAAAGGCACGATGAAAAAGAACCCCGGAAAATGGTAACTACAAAATCAGACCAAGGCAACAAGAAGTAAAGAATTTTTTTTTTTTAAAAACATTTAAAAAATCCCTCTAAAACAAAACAGAAACCCAAAATAGAACGTTTAATCGTGTCGGTATTTCCCGTCTTTATTTTATCTCATCTCAATCGGACAAAGATGACGACTGCCGATTGCTTTGCATTGTTGGAGATAACCCTTGGCCCCGTTTGCCAACTCTTTCTGATCTCTTAAACAGATTGCGTTAGTCTTTTAACTGAACTCCTTTCATGGGCTTTGTTTTATCCAAGTCAGATAACCCTTTGTCCTGTTAACAAACCTCTTTCTTTTCTTTACTCTCAAGCGAGTTATTCAGCGCGTTCTAATGCCTTGGGTGCACTTTTCGTGTTTTTTTCCCCTTGAGGAATAGTTAGTATAGTAGCCACCCGTCTGTGATTCATGTCTCTGCGCCGGCAGATGTTTACCTCGAGGTCAAGCCATCCTTGGCCCCGTTTGCCAACCTGTTTTTTTCTTTCTCTGCCTCTTGTGTCCTTGGGAAAACTGCTTTACTCGAATTTCCTATTAAATAATTTCCCTCTGTCATTTCAGAGATCTAGTTTAGCCAAAGATAGTACAGCTCTGTCATTTCAGAGATCTAGTTTAGCCAAAGATAGAACAGCCTACTGTAGAGTGTAGTATTTTTGGTTTAACTAGGAGGTCCCGTCTCTTAAATAAATAGCCTATAGCATGTATAGGGGCGTTAACACTTCAACAGTTTTCTCTCTCTCTCTCTCTCTCTCTCTCTCTCTCCCCCTCTCTCTCTCCCTCTCTCTCTCTCCCTCTCTCTCTCCCTCTCTCTCTCCCTCT
>NW_004797706.1:503798-508642 GCF_000002075.1 Aplysia californica | reverse complement strand
CTCTCCCTCTCTCTCCCTCCCCCCTCTCTCACCCGTCCCCCCTCGCCTCTCCAAGTCCCTTCTACTGTAAGATATCCCAAAGACTCCCGGTTTGCCCTAAATGACCTATGTGTGAGACTCGTTGCGTAAAGCGACTACCAAGACATCACGTCGACGTTTGGGCTCTTCAACTCTCGGAGAAAGTATTTGGTGTCACATGATAAGCCTGAGCCGATGACCTCTGTTCTCATTCCCCACTGTCACAATATAATGGATTGTTCACTTTCGTCTGCTCTAGGTAAACACAACAACATAGCACATTAATTAATCAGCCAATCTCTACCTACATTTGATGGCACTCAAAGGAAAAAAAAAACATACTAGATTTTCTTCTCTGTTTCTGGGGACAATAGATGTTTCAGGCAGTGTATGTTATAATGTTAAACAGGTCTGGAGAGACAAAACAGCCTTGTCTAACTCCTCACTTAAATTAATCTTAATGGTCACTTTTAAGCACAAGGGGGCTATCTCGAAAAATGCTGTTTTGAGAAAATCGATTGTAAACTTTTTGCCCCTTGTTCAATTTCTTTAAAAGACAAGGAGAGTTCTCTCTATAATCAAACAAATACACACACAATTGAATCCAAACATCTCCTACAGGTAGGGCAATGCCCACTTTTGGTGTAGGTCAAGATTTCTGGAAACCCCCGAAACCTGGGCTAGCCTGCTTGTCCCTCTACCAATGCTTGCCTTACTTAACTTACTTGTAGCTTTACCGATGATAATGACGGTATAAATGATGATATCGCGAATAAGACGGTTTTCCTTACTCTCTTTCTGAACACGCCAAGATCCACACCGGTGATAACGACGGTATAAATGATGATATCACCAATGAGATGGTTTTCCTAATTCTCTTACGGTATAAATGATGATACCACCAATAAGACGGTTTTCCTAATTTTCTTTCTGAACACGCCAAGATCCACACTGGTCTCCAACATTATGTTCTGTTGCCGGAACAAGCCAACGGTCTGCCCCTGGACGACCCAACAATGGCGGACAAGATGAAGGAAGCCGGTTACGCCACACACATGGTGGGGAAATGGCACCTGGGATTTTACAAGAAGGAGTACTTGCCCTTTAACAGAGGCTTCGACTCCTACTTCGGTAAAAAAGAGGCAATAATGTTATGACAATAGTATTACAACACAACGCAACGCAACGCAACACAATGCAATACATTGCAGTACAATGCAGTACAATGCAGTACAATGCACTACAATGCACTACAATGCAACACAGTGCAACACAATGCAATACATTTTAGTACAAATCAGTACAATGCAACACAATGCAATACATTGCAGTACAAATCAGTACAATGCACTACAATGCAACACAAAGCAGTACAATCCAGTACAAAGCAGTACAATGCAACACAAAGCAGTACAATCCAGTACAAAGCAGTACAATGCACTACAATGCAACACAATGCAGTACAATGCAATACAAAGCAGTACAATCTCAGAGACGTCAACCAACACATTATATTACAATCATCATCATCCAGTGCCAGATCTGCGACAGACATCGGCGATCATGGTTCTCCATTCATTCCTTTGCTCGGATGTTCTTAAATAAGCTACGTTTCCCTGATCTTTCCCCGTTACCCATTTGTTTAGGTTCCCTAAGTAGGTTGCTCTGGGCCTACTCCTGCCTCGTTTGCCTTCAATTTTGCCAGTGAGAGCTAGATGTTCAAGACCCTTATGTCTATGCAGGTGTCCCAAAAACTGCATTTGTTGTTCCCTAATTGTTTTTAACAGTGAGTGTCCCAAGTGGGCTTCACCAAGCACTACCGCATTTGATTATATTGCAATACAACAAAGTTAAAGTTTCCAAGCAATAGAATCTAATACTGTTAAAGTAATATCATTTAATCGTTGGAGCAGTACAGTACATAATTGTGCAGAGGTATTCGACTCACATAACATAATACAATACAATCACATTAGCCGGATCATTTTACAATATTACAATATTCCGGGATTCTGAACTTATTCAAACTAATCTCAGGGCGTTAAGAATCTTATGATCATAAAATATTATAGTTATAGTAATGCAGTGCTATGGGCTTAATAACAGGTAATACAAGGCAATATTGTTATTGTAGATATGCCACAAAGCAAAGAAATGCGGTTCTTGAAGCCAATTACCTGGACAAGTATTGTGTGGCCTCCATTAGAAATCAGGCGCTCTTCAAAATAATAAAATTAAAGAAACCGACATTGTTTTCTGGAGGTCTGGAGAGACAAAACAGCCTTGCCTTACTCCTCACTCTGTCAATGCTTGTCTGTTTTACTTTCTTGACTCATTGCATTTTATAATCCTTTAAAACCTATTTGTTCTGTGTGATTTGAACTATAAACATTTTTGTTCTGTGTGATTTGACTATAAACAATATTGATCAAAGGCAAGCAAATGAAAATTTACAGTTTCAAGGAACACTCAAGCTTTTAATGTTTTAGTTTAGTAGGGGTTTTACGGCGCTCGCAACTGCATAAGGTCATATGAGCGCCAGAAGATTAGAGGTGTTACAAGAGAGTAACAAACATAAAAAAGAAGAAGGGGAGATAAGGACGATACATGTTTGATAGGAAAGAAGAAGCAAACCACAACATAGCACCCGCAAACCACCAACACTCCAGTTTTGACAATCATCAAACTTCGGCGGCCATGTTCTCGCTAATTTTCCCTCTGATACCAGGTGACCTCCGCCTCTTTCAATCGTAAATCGACTTCTATTAAGGTCATACTGGTATTTTTCCATTAAATGCCACGGCAAGTTCACACACTTTATTAAAGTTATACTAGTAACTCATTACAGTCAAAATGTGACGAGCGCTTGGTTTCACCCTTTTTTGATACACTTACGTATTGTTTGAGGGGAGGGGGGAGGGGGGGGCGGATGTCACACGAATGTTTTGTTGTGTGCAGATTTTCTTAATACAAATAGGAGCGGGGTTTTTTGTTTTGTTTTTGTAAGTGTTTTACGGCGATCGCAACTGTATAAGGTCATATGAGCGCGAGGGACACACCAAACATTTTTAGTTGGAAGGAATTTTTGAATTTTACCTGGGAGGCGGCCGAAGCCTACTCGTATCGATTTTAGACCACCAAGGGATCTTTAACGTGCGCAAATTGCTTACGGGACCTCCGAGATTATTCGCCCTTGTCCGAGAAGGCTAGGTGTAGATCTTTCCTACCGAAGATCAGGGGTGTGGCTGAAAGACAGCAGTAAGAAGCAGTCAAGGAGTAGCAGTAGAAAGGCTGCAGAAAGAATCAGGAGCCGGGAGGAGGGGGCAAAGGAGGTGAGAGGGGGACAGAAAGTGGAGACGAAAACAGACGACAGAACATTTCTAGAGAGCAGGAAAGAAGACAATTTCAGAGAAAAAACATTTGTTCCATCGTTACCCGGATTCGAACTGGGGACGTTTGAATGAGAGGCGAACTCCTTAACCTCTAGGCCACGAGAGCCCCCAGTTGGAGTGAGACAGGCGTACACTAACTAGTCTGGAGTCTGGAGGCTTCATGCCCCACGTAGACTTGATGGAATCGGGCGCTCGTCAATTTTGGGACATGTGGAGTTATCGGTATCATTTTAAAACTTGTTCATTTGTCTTGCTTTCGTTGACAAAATACTCATACATTGTGGATAGAAGTCAAGATATTTGCGACTGAAGGAGGTGGGGGTCTCCTGGTTTCACAGAGGTAAAATTAGGGAGAAAAAAGCCGCCAAAGTCTGGCGACTTACAAAGCTTGCGATTCCTTAGACACTGCAAATTTATATTTTGTGTCGTAAATCAACATTTTTTCCACAGGAAAATCCACACAGCAGTGTGTTTTTAAATGAACCCTTAAGGTGTTGAGTCAAAACACAAAAATTCCCCCCCCCCCAAAAAAAAATTGCCCAAAAAGGACAGAAAAATGCCATTTTCTTCAATTTCATTTTTTGACGAGAGCCTAATTTCACCACGATGCCCCAGATGTCATTTGTTTAATAAAATATCTGCAACAAGTAGAGGTTTTGAACTCTGGCCCTTACTTAACCCTTCTAGCCCCATGTGTGTATGTTTTCAGCAGCGCTTGTACCTCCCACCGTCCCAAGAGCTTATATTTTCAGTTTCGAGGGGGAAAGGGGGGGGGGGCGAATATGCGCATACTTTTTCTAAATTAGCGAACCTATTTAAATGTTAAACCTCATAACTTTTGTTCATTTACCTTTAAACATTGTTATATATTATCACCCAAACCTCATTACAAAAGAACTGCTTCACTTTTCCATATGACCTTATGCAGTTGCGAGCGCCGCAAAACCTCTACTAAAACCAACTTTTTAGAATGCATGCCTTTTTTCTGAAATACTGCTGTATTGGCTGGGACTGGGGTTAGGGAGTGCACAAAAATGGCTGGGGCTGGAAGTGGTAATTCCTTCTGTGTTCTGTCCTATCGTTTTGTCCAGGCTACCTGGTCGGAGAGGAAACCTACTACGGCCACAAGCGGGACTACACAGACGGGAACTGGTACCTGGACCTGCGTGACCAGAACGGACCTGTACATAGCGAGGAGGGACATTACTCTGGTCATCTCTTCACGGAGAAGGCTATTGATGTGGTGCAAGCTCATGATCCCAGGAAAGTGAGTGGGGAACAATGTGTGTGTGTGTGTGTGTGTGTGTGTGTGTGTGTGTGTGTGTGTGTGTGTGAGAGAGAGAGAGAGAGAGAGAGAGAGAGAGATTAAAGGTGAAATCTTATTACGGGTGTTTGCCTGTGAGTACCCCTATCTCATCTGCGTGTGTTTGCGCG
>NW_004797706.1:502021-503318 GCF_000002075.1 Aplysia californica | reverse complement strand
GAGTCAGAAGAGAGAGTATATATAAGGTACCTGGTATTAATATTCTTATCTTAAACTTGATTTTTTTCATACATTCCTTCCTTCAAGTTAGTATGTATTCAAAACACACAGTATGGTACATTGTACATCCCCAGCCGTTGTTCCTGTACCTGGCCTACCAGTCTGTCCACGGCCCGCTACAGGTGCCGGAGAAATATGAGAGACAGTACAGACACATCCAGGACGAGAACCGAAGAATCTACGCAGGTATGTCAAAGGCATGAGCGTGCGGTGGCAAAGCATTTAGTGCGCTCGTCTCGGAAGTGGAAAGTCCAGGTTCGAGGCTCGGTTTCGGCTCGGATTTTTTTCGCCCCCTTCTGCACACCCAGCAGTAATGGGTACCTGACTTCGAGTCGGGGAAGTAAAGGCGGCGTGGAAAGGAACTGGCCACCCTACCACAATATGCCGAAGGCCCAGGAAGTTGTCTCACTAGCAAGGCAATCCCCAATGTCCGGATCGGATGCGGGAACAACTTTACTGTGTGTCAAAGACAAACGATTGACTCATTCAGTCCTGAAAGATGCAATACAGGATTCCACTGCTACCTGTGGTAAATGGCTTTGTCATGTAAACGTGTAACTCAATCTTTTGTTTGTTTTTGCTAGGTGTTTTACGGCGCTCGCAACTGCATAAGGTCATAGGAGCGCGCGGGGCACATCTAATATTTTCAGTAGGTAAGAAATTTTTGAATTTTGCCCGCGTGGTGACCGAAGCCTACTCGTATCGATTTTAGACCACTAAGGTTTCTTTAACGTGCGCAACTTGCATACGGGCCCTCCGATATTTTTCGCCCTTGTCCGAGAGGGCTAAGTTTAGATCTTTCCTACCAGAAGATCAGGGGTGTGGCTGAAAGACAGCAGTAAGAAGAAGCGAAGGAGTAGCAGTAGAAAGGCTGCAGATAGAATCAGGAGCCCAGAGGAGGGGGCAAAGGAGGTGAGGGAGTGGGGGCAGAAAGTGGAGACGAAAGCAGACGACAGAACATTGCTAGAAAGCAGGAAATGAGGTGAAAAGATTCAATTTTAGAGAAGAAAAGTTTTCGGTCGCTACCCGGATTCGAACCCAGGACCTTTTGAATGAGGGGCCAACACCTTAATCTCTAGGCCATGAGAGCCTCCTAACTGAATCTGCCTGGAAAAATAATTCTAAAAACGAAAACAGTTGAATCAGTTGAGACCGTACATACTGCCGTCGCGCTGACGGAAGAAATCATGCCATTGTTGGAGAGAGTTGGACCTGAGGGTGGAAAGAGGGCGAGATC
>NW_004797706.1:500228-501759 GCF_000002075.1 Aplysia californica | reverse complement strand
CCCCCCCCCAAACCAGGTATGGTGTCTGTCTTGGACGAAGGTGTCGGCAACCTCACTCAGGCGCTCAAGGACAAAGGTCTCTGGGACAACACCGTTTTTATTTTCTCTACTGGTGAGTGTGTTAGAAGATCCAGAAGGAACTTTGAGGCCTCGCAACTGCATAAGGTCATATGAGCACCAGAAGATTAGAGGTGTTACAAGAGAGTAACAAACATAAAAAAGAAGAAGGGGAGATAAGGACGATAGGTGTTTGATAGGAAAGAAGAAGCAAACCACACCAGAGCACCCGCCAACCACCCACAACTTTATAGGGGGAGTTTGCACATAATTTTGAAAGTGTGGAATAATAAAAGACATCTATAGTAGACTTGAACAAAATGGCATCAATTAATTTAGAAATATATAAATCTGACCCAAATGTCGATTTTTGGCTGATATTTTCATTGTTGGATTGCGTGAAGTAACTCACTTTGTTTGCACGCTTCACAATCCAGTAAGCCTATGAGGTTTGGGGTTTTTTAAGTAGAGGGTTTACGGCGCTTGCAACTGCATAAGGTCATATGAGCGCCAAGGGGTGGATGCCATTGGCAACAGAGAAGTCTTTACAGGGAATCAGGCTTACTCTGCTCACCTCTCTAGCTTCAACAGCACAAAGTCTGCCTCGACTATCAAGGCACCCCTGAAATAGTGGGTCACAAGAGAGTGACAAACATACAACAGAAGTAGAGGAAATGACCATAGTAAGTATTAGGAAAGGAAAAGCAGCAGTTCCCTGTTGTAGATCAGGCACAGTTATGAGCGTGACATTGATGAATCAGCCCATTTACAATTCTACTAACTGTGTATGAACGTGAAATGTCCCACCTTTGTGAATGGCCTAGAGACACTTCAGTCAGCGGGACCACCCCGGGGGGGTCCAGCCTAAGTGGTCACAATGCTTATTAAAGCCCGATACTCAGCTCGTGGAGCAAACATATGTGAGGCAGCGTGGTGGAATCAGGCTCTCGTCAAAATAATCAAAGTGAAGAAACTTGCATTTTTCCACAGGTTTTGTGAATTTGTATCAATTTTTTTTTTAAATAATTTTTTTTTTGCTCAACAGCTTTCATGTCCTTTAAAGAACTCATTTCGGTGTGGATTTTCCTGAAAAACGTTGATTAAAGGCGCAAAGAATGTAAATTTTTAGTTAACACGAACTCTTAAGCTAAGGAAATAACTAATCTTTGACGGCCATTTTCTCACTAATTTTACCGCTGAAAACAGGTGACCCCCACCTCCTTCTTTCGCAAATATCTCGACTTGTATTCAAGGTAAATGGATATATTTTTCATCCACATAAAGACAAATGAACAAGCTTTAAGGAGATACCAATAATTCTACATGCTCAAATATCGATGAGAGCCTGATTCCACCACGCTGCCTCACATTTTGTTTTGAGTGAATGATCAAAGAACTTTAATAAATGTGTTGGATCTAGTCTTGCTATTTTTTTCTGTGTAGCAGTAAATTGAACTTTTTTTCGGGGGCGGGG
>NW_004797706.1:498685-500128 GCF_000002075.1 Aplysia californica | reverse complement strand
GAGGGGGGTATACATGACTGTCCCCCTCTTGCTCTCACAGATTCATTGGACAAATACTCTTGCGGCTCATCCACGTCCGCTTTTTCTTTCATTTTTCATACCCCTCCCTTCCCTCCTCCCCCCTTTCCCCACTCGCATACACATAAACGGTTTTTCATTCATTCTTGTTCGTTCCATGTACCTATTTTATGTAATAATTCTTGTTACTTCGTTCACTCTTGATAAATTAATAGTATCAGATTCGTCGTATGAGAGAACTGTCCGTTTTATCGACCTTGATGCACAGCTTCACCCTTGACGATCAACTAAATAATAAAATTGCTAAAATATAAATAATAACACACCAAATCAGGTTCATCGCGAGCAACATTGCTTATTTTTAGAAGCTGATTCCGAATATGAAATCAGTTTTTGTAAAATGTATCGTTACGTGTAACTGGGCCTTTACACACGGCGCCTTTCGAGCCCTGGGTTGTCGAGTCGTTGTTTCTCTGTGCTCACACAGCAGTCTCGTCTGGTCTAACTCAGTAAATTTGTAATGAGATGATAAGTGCTATCTAATCTGTGGTTAGCTGTGTGATTCTCGGGAAAGTAGTCGAGTACGGTAGGCTACCTATTTGACATTGAAGAAAACAAGGACAGGCCGAGGCGTGAGCCACGGACTTTTCAAGACTGCGTGAGTAGCGGTCGAGGCGCAGAGCAGAGAGTTGCGACCAGTCAGTGCAAGTTGGATCGCTACATGAGGTGGGTGTGCATAGTTCATCCACATGCGTGTAGGCCTATAGTTAAACTACAAAATCCTATATTCTACTCGTTAGTCTATCAACGTTGTTTTCACTACTCACTGTTTCGACCGGGGAACGAGGTGTGTGGGTCGTACAGGTCCGGAGCTCCATCCACTGCGTCCACCCACCAGTGGCGTCGATCCCTGAGTCCACCCACCAGTAGCGTCGATCCCTGCTAAGCCGAGATTTAAGTCGTGGCTCGGAAGGCCAGTTTAACCTTCGCCGTCTGTTTATGTACCCCCCGTGCTCCCTTATTCTCCTACACTCACGAGGCTACACTGAGTTTGTTCACTTATTTCACGTGCTCGTGGCTTGTCTGGTTATCAGCCATCACAGTCCCCTCTCTGTCCGCCGACACCCAGATTAGTTTTTGTTATGTATTGTTTTGTTTTTGGATTGTTCTGTTTTTGGTTTTGTTTGGTTTGGTTTTGGTTTTGGTTTTGGTCTGTTTTGCTAGGAAAATGTTTTCATAATAAACCCTTTCAGGTCGCATTAATAAACAGTGAAAGAGTAAAACGTTTCGTGTGATTGTTTGTTTTGTTGGTAATGACTTGTTATTCTGCCTTCCCCCTTCTTCTCCCCCCTTCAACTTCCCCCTCCCCTTTTCCCTCTCCATGTTCCCTCTTCCCACCCCCTCCCTTCCCCCATCCCTCTCCCC
>NW_004797706.1:495045-497545 GCF_000002075.1 Aplysia californica | reverse complement strand
TCTCTCTCTCTCTCTATCTCTCTCTCTCTCTCTCTCTCTCTTTCTTTCCTTTCTCTTTCTCTCTTCCTTACTCCTTCTTCCCTCTTTCTTTCTTCCTTTCTTTCTATCTCTCCCCCCCCCACCCCGACAAAGACAACGGCGGTACTCCTAAAGGCGGAGGTAACAACTTCCCCCTCCGTGGCTGGAAAGGTTCTCTCTGGGAGGGAGGTATCCACGGTGTGGGGTTTGTCTCCGGCGGGAGGGTGCCGCTGAAAGGAACAGTCAACCGAGAGCTGATCCACGTCTCTGATTGGTTCCCCACGCTGGTGGGCCTGGCACAGGGCTCCCTCAACGGAACGAAGCCTTTGGACGGAGTGGACCAGTGGGGCACCATCAGGTATGGGGCACGATCAGTCAAAATAAACTTTTAGTAGTTTATCACTTTTCTTTGTTTCTTTGTTTTTTTTGTTTTTTTTTCTTTTTTGAGCTCTCTCTCTCTTTCTTTCTTTCCGTTCTCTTTCTTTATTCCTTTCTTTCTTTCCCTCTTTCTTTTTCACTTTCTTTGTTTCCTTCTTTCTTTTTCACTCTGTTTCTCTTCTGTCTTTCTTTCTAAGTGTTGTCTGTCCAGTGGCTGATGCAGCCCTTCACAAGTGAACCCCACACTGTTTTATCAGCTCGTTCTGTACCCCGGAGGGTGTACCTGTCTCCTCTGTGATATCATGACACGCTTTTTCTGGTCTCTCCAAAGTCACCTCGCCGGCTGCTCTCTCATATACTTCAAATTTTTCTTTTTCAATTAATGTTTTTATATTTTCCTTGATTCTTGCTTCGTGTCTAAAACAGATCTTTTTGAGCTTGTGCGCGGTGGAGTCACCGTATTGCAAGTCTCGACAGATTCCCAAAAGCTGGTGATAGCATTGTATGATGAGTATGTCATTTTTCAGCCAGATGTTTTTGTCGACTTTCTTCTTGTGTATGGAAAAAAAAGGTTATTATTTTTAGTTCTGAAATACCTTTCTGCACTGTTCATAATTTGCATTTTGTTTTGGACTGGGGAATTTCAAAGTGCAAAATGTGTCCTACAACTCAAATAGAAAAAGGCTAGTTTTTGCAGTACTTGTGATTAGATCAAGGGTCTGTTTTGATTCGCGTATCTGAACAAATGGGGTTTTCCTGCCCCCCCCCCCCTTTCCCCCTTCATCAAAAAGGAGGAATGATTGAATGAATGGGTGGAATAATTAATACGTGTCACGACGCAGTGGAATCCGGCACTTGTCAATTTTGGGTCGTATGGCGTTATTGGTATCATCTTAAAGCCTGTTCATTTGCCTAGCTTTTGATGAACGAAATATCCATTTATCTTGGATACAAATCAAGCTATTGGCGATTGAAAGGGGTGGGGGTCGCCTGGTTTCCGAGATAAATTAGAGAGAAAGTGGCCGCCAAACTTGAGTTATTTCCTTTGCCTAAGACTCCGTTGAAACTGAAAACTGTCATCTTTTATGTCTTTATTCAACGCTTTTCTAGTAAAACCGACACAGAAATGTGTTCTTTTATGGGCATGAAAGGTGTTGAGCCACAAAAAAACCCCCAAAATATAATAAAAATTACCAAACCTGCGGAAAAATGGCAGTTTGACTTTCATTATTTTGACTAACGCCTGATTTCCCCACGCTATCTCACACATTCGTGACTGGGAAGTAAAACAATTCGTGTATTCTTCCAACAGCCGCGGAACTCCCAGCAAACGCACAGTCCTACTTCACAACATCGACCCCTTGGCCCGTACACTCGGCGTCCCTCTGTACAACGACACGTTCGACACCACGGTGAGGGCGGCTGTACGGGTGGGCCACATGAAGCTCATCACCGGGGAACCTTACAACGGGAGCTGGGTACCGCCCCCTGGATCAGCCCACAAGTTTGAACCTGGTGAGAGGCGTATATTAAGATAAGATAAGATAAGATAAGATAAGATAAGATAAGATAAGATAAGATAATACTTTATTATCCCAAAGGGAAATATTTTTTAGCTGTACTGGACCGTAAAAACACATGCAGGTATACTTAGTGGCATGTCGCTACTACTACACTAGAATTACAAACTTCTATCTACTCAGTACCTAGTTTTGAGAAATTTCATTTGACGTAAGAAATTTTGAGCTTCTCAACATGCCAAACTTTTTCGAATGCAATTCTTTGAATATCTTGATAGCAACTCCGAATAATCGTATGACTTTGATAGAGGAGATAGAAGAGAATAGTTTGGTTTCTCACCTCATTGTCTGAACAACTCAAAGCGGACAGAAATGTCAGATGAAACGTTGTAATCCTGGGGTAGCCAAGCGATATCTGAACTTTCACTTGGGTCGATGCGAATATTGCACAGAGATCTGAGCCTCTGGTGCAATTCTCCCCCACGGTTACAAGAGGGTGGGGGGGGGGCGGGCTGTTTTCGTAAATGGTGATAGATAGATAGATAGATAGATAGATAGATAGATAGATAGATAGATAGATAGAT
>NW_004797706.1:493786-494945 GCF_000002075.1 Aplysia californica | reverse complement strand
TGCCCTACGTCTTAGAATGTCCATCTCTTGTAAGTTTCCCTTGTGTATTGTTGTTGGTTTTTACTAGAGGGTTTACAGCCCTTGCAACTACATAAGGTTACATGTGCACGTGTGTGTTGATGTTTCTGCAGAGCCTAACACATTCCCTGACAAGAACGTGTGGTTGTTCAACATCACAGCTGACCCGACCGAGCACCACGACTTGTCTGACCAGATGCCGGGCACGGTCCGGACCCTCCTGGGATATCTACAACGGTTTAACCAGCACGCCGTGCCTGCAGTGTACCCTCCCCTAGACAAGAACAGTAACCCAGCGTTGCGCGGGGGAGTTTGGGGGCCGTGGCAGTAGTTCCCCTTGACAATTCCCTCTTTTACTTTCTTTATTTGTGAGGCAGCGTGGTAGAATCAGGCTCTCGTCAATTTTTGGACATGTAGAGTTATTGGTACCATCTTAAAACTTGTTCACTTGTCTTTGTTTGGATAAAAAAAATATCCATTTATCTTGAATGCAAGTCGAGATATTTGAGAATGAAGGTGGGAGCCACCTGTTTTCAGAGGTAAAATTAGTGAGAAAATGGCCGCCAGAGATTAGTTATTTCCTTAGCTTAAGAGTCCATTTTAACTGAAAATTTACATTTTTTAAAGCCCTTAATCAACGTTTTTAAAAAAAATCCACGTAGAAATGAGTCCTTCAATGGGTATGAAAGTTGTTGGGCCAAAAAACAAAAATGTGATAAAAATTCACAAATCTGTGGAAAAATGCAAGTTTCTTCACTTTGATTATTTTGACGAGAGCCTGATTCCACCACGATGCCTCACATTTGTTCCCCTTGACAATTCCCTGTTTTACTTTCTTCATTACTTGTTGCCTTTGCTGTGGAAAAGTTGACCGGCAACGCCATGCTTTTTTGGTTGTAGATCTACACATCAGAGTGCCTTGCTCGAAAGTGGGTGTTTCAGAAAAACCTGTGTGCAAATCAAAGTGCGGATACTACATTTGTTGTGTGTGCAAAGTCTGTCAATAAACTCTGTTATATACCAGTTCCTGGTGTGGGTTTTTTGTATTGTTTTGACCATACTGGACTATTTTTGAGAAATCAAGAGGACCAGCTTTCTTCATTCACCTCATCTCCCATCTCCCCCCCCCCTTTCTACTACT
>NW_004797706.1:488995-493383 GCF_000002075.1 Aplysia californica | reverse complement strand
TACTACTACTAAAAAATAATAACAATAATAATAATATAAAATATAACATTGCAGTTTTTGGGATACCTGAATAGACATAAGGGTCTTGAACATCTAGTTCTCACTGGCAAAATTAGAGATAATGGTGGAGATGAGAGATGATGTGGGATTGCGTTTAAGTAATGATAACATTAGTTCTATCTTCCTCTGCTCCAATGAGTCACGAGGGACGTGGGCACCCTCTATCCCGTTCCCTACTGGAACCATCTTTAATGTCACCGTGAAGTTCCAAAATGGTTACATCTTTACTTCACCTGTTGACTGCTGTGTAGACACATACATTCACTTGTCACCATCATCATCAATGCCTTTCACCCCTGGCAGTGTATAGGCCACGTACAAGCTCCTTCCATTTATCTCTTTCCTGGGCCATCCTTCCAAGCTCGTTCCAAGTGAGCTTCATCTCTCTCATGTCCCTTTCCACGCATCTCCTCCATGTTTCCCGTGGCCTACCCCTGCCTTGTGCTCCCTGTGGGTTCCACTGCAGTGACTGTCGTGTGATGTTTCCGCTGGGCTTTCTGGAGGTGTGCCCTGTCCATCGCCACTTTCTTAGTCCTATTTCTACTTCTATATCCTTTTGTCCTATCCTTTCCCACAGCTCTTCATTTCTTATTCTATCCTGCCACTTAATTCTTAGAATACTCCTCATACATCTGTTGATGAACGTCTGGACTTTATTCAGAACTGTCTTCGTTGTCTTCCAAGTATACATTCACTTGTGTTCTCTCAAAAACTGCTTCACTGACGTTAATTATTTTCTTCAGATTTACGGTGAATGTTTTTAGAAGATGTGCATGTACTTGCAAGTTGCGTACAATGTTTGTTATTTGTAATAGAAAGTAGAAGACATAATATATTATGGTATTTTAAAAACTCTTTTGAATGAACCTCGTGTCTAGTCTATACACATGCACATGTACATGGAAATGCAACAGCACTGAAAGGGTTAACATTATTTGGCGAGTTTAGATTGAATTAAATTGCTGACGTAACGTTTCGAGTTTTCTGTTGAGCTTAAGTCTAAATTTTGTCCCCCGTTGATTCCCATTCGATAGAAACTTTGTGTGTGTTATCTTGCCACGAGTTCATGGGCTTGTGTGTGTGTGTGTGTGTGTGTGTGTGTGTGTGTGTGTGTGTGTGTGTGTGTGTGTGTGTGTGTGGCTATTTTTATTTATTTATTTATTCTTTTGTTTTTGCTCTGTTGATAAAGAACATTTCAATAATATGTGGGTGGTTGGAGGGTGCTCTGGTTTGGTTTGCTCCTTTTTTTCTATCAAACATCTATCGTCCTGATCTCTCCTTTTTTAAACATTTGTTACTCTCTTGTAACACCTCTAATCTTAGGCACTTATATGACCTTATTGTGTTGCAAGTGCCGTAAAATTCTTACTAAAACCCCCAAAAATGCTTCCAATAACATGAAAACCTTTCCCCTCCAACATGAACGTTAGAGTGTACACAAAGATAACCCCGGGGCGGTGCCACTCACTGTAGTGACCCCCCGGGCCAGTGCCACTCACTGTAGTGTCTTTAGGCCAATCCCAAAGAGGGGACATTTCTCGTTCAAGCGCAGTAGAATTGTAAATAGGCTAATTCATGTCACGCTCATAACTGTGCCTGATCTACAACAGGGAACTGCTGCTTTTTCTTTCCTAATCCTTACTATGGTCATTTTCCTCTACTTCTTTTGTATGTTTGTCATACTCTTGTGACCTGCTATTTCCGAGGTGCCTTGATAGTCGAAGCAGACTTTGTGCTGTTGAAGCAAGAGAGGTGAGCAGAGTAAGTCTGATTCCCTGTAAAGACTTCTCTGTTGACACCCACCACTTGGCGCTCATATGACCTTATGCAGTTGCGAGGGCCGTAAAACCCTCTACTATATTTTAAAAAAAAATAAAGATAAGAATCCTGAAAACTTGGACAGGCGTGTGTGATCCTTGTGTATGGATGCGAGAGCTGAACGCTGAACAAAAACACCGACAAAAGACTGAAAGTGAAAGCTTTTTTTTCTTCTTTTGTTCTTTTTTGGGGGGTTCTTTTTTCCCCTATTGATAAAAATACGTTTGCTATTATAATATTGTTTATTTATCACTCCCCCCCCCCCAACAACAACAACAACAACACCACACACACACACACACACACACACACACACACACACACACACACACACACACACACACACACACACACAGAGAGAGAGAGAGAGAGAGAGAAAAAAAACAGCAACACGGTTACGGCAAGTCGATACACTATTTCCAGTGGTACAAATAAAGAAATAGTACTTAAAGTAAGCTATTATTTAAATCATAAAGAAACCTTGACATGTCCTAGCAAACAAACAAGCAAACAGACAAAAAAGCCAGACAGACAAACAAACAAACAAACTTTAAAAAACCACGTTATTTTACACGGTCAGTTAAATGCTTGGGTTTGAATGTTATGAGACTATAAAATTAGATCAAAACTTCGTTTTCAGCCCAGTAAAGATAATAAGGAAGTATATTGATACAGAATTAAATACATTTGCATTAAGAATTTCATTTAAGCTTGAGCGGAGAGCGCGACTGGTCACGCACATACAAACAAGAGGTCTCCAAGCGTAAAACTAAAACATAAAAAGAGAAATGTGTCTTGACGTTCTCAAAATATATCAGAACGTAAACATACGTGTTACGACGCGGTGGAATCAGGCGCTCGTCAAGTTTTGAGCATGATGAGCTATTGGTATAATCTCAAAGAAAAATCATTTGTCTTGCTTTATGTGAAAAAAATATCCGTCTATCTTGAATAAAAGTTGAGAAATTTGCGATTGAAGGAGGTGGGGGTGGCCTGGTGTCAGAGGTGAAATTAGCCAGAAAGTGACTGCCAAATTTGGTGACTTCCAATAATTAAGTGTCCTTCTAGCTTCGATCAACGTTTTTCGGTAAAGTATATCAAGAAAATGTGATGTTTTAAAGGTCATAAAAGGTCAAGGAGTTAAATGTGAACATTCGTTTTAAAAAATCCCCAACGGCCATAAATATACATGTTTCTTTGATTTCACTATTTTGACATATATGTGATTCAGCGTGGTGGAATCAGGCTCTCGTCAATTTTTGGGCGTGTAGAGTTATTGGTATCATCTTAAAGCTTGTTCACTTGTCTTTATTTGGATGAAAATAACATCCATTTATCTTGAATGCAAGTCGAGATATTTGCGAATGAAGGGTTTTCAGAGGTAAAATTAGTGAGAAAATGGCCGCCAAAGATGAGTTATTTCCTTAGTTTAAAAGTCCGTGGTAATAGAAAATTTACATTTTTTTAGTGCCTTTAATCAACATTTTTCAGAAAAATCTACACAGAAAGTAGCTCTTCAATGGGCATGAAAGGTGTTGAGCCAAAAAACAAAAATGTAATAAAAATTCACAAACCTGCGGAAAAATGCAAGTTTCTTCACTTTGATCATTTTGACGAGAGCCTGATTCCACCATGCTGCCTCACATATTATTACTCTCGTCTATAAAAACAACATTAAAATATTATTGGCTTTCTGTAAGCAGAAAATGTCAGTGATGGTTCATTTTCGTTCTCCAGGTCATTCTGTTTGATAACGTGTTCTCAGATAAACAGCTGGAGTTCAACAGGACTTCAGGCTAATTTATGAATACAAAAGTTTTTCCCTTCGACCAAGGAGAGTTTAGGCCCTTGCGTTGCGCCTTCAATACTGTGTGTCACGACGCAGCGGAATCAGGCGCTCGACAATTTTTTGACATAATAATATGGAGTTATTGGTATCATCTTAGAGCCTGCCCATTTGCCTTGCTTTCGATTAAAACAATACCCATTTATCTCGGATACAAGTCGAGATATTTGCGATTGAAGGGGTGGGGTCGCCTGATCAGAGATAAAATTATCGAGAAAATGGCCGCCAAGTTATTTCCTTAGCTTGAGAACTCGTGGAAAATGAAAATTTACATCTTTCATGCATCTAATCAAACTTTTTAGTAAAATCCACACTGCAACGTGCTTTCAAAGGGCATCAAAGGGATTGAGCCAAAAAACAAACAAAATTCGATAAAAATTCCCAAACCCGCGGATAAATGCAGGTATCTTTACTTTCATTATTTTGACGAGCGCCTGATTTCACCACGCCGCCTCACCAATGTAGTGTGACTATGACTACTACTACGACTTTTTATTAAGGCAATAAACTGGACTATCCCCCTGCTCGTGGAGACCAAAAGGTCATTGGATAATTGAGAGGCCTGGCCATGTATGTATGTATGTATGTATGTATGTATGTATGTATGTATGTATGTATGTATGTATGTATGTATGTATGTATGTATGTATGTATGTATGTATGG
>NW_004797706.1:481942-485163 GCF_000002075.1 Aplysia californica | reverse complement strand
CCAACAACAAAAAACCCAATTTTTTTTTTCATGTATTGCTTTCCATCTCTAACGGAGTTCCCTGTCCATGTCATGGTGCATCACAAATAATAGTGTTGTGACCACATGGACCGAATTTTTTTTTTAAATGAAAGGCAGGTTCACTGCCAACAGAATATGACCCCATTACGAACAGGCGATCGGACAGTCCCCGATTGTGGGTGCTAGTTAGTAGTTAGTCTGTCTAGTCTGTCTAGTCTGTCTAGTCTGTCTAGTCTGTCTAGTCTGTCTAGTCTGTCTAGGAAGTTAGAGCGCAAAACTGAAAGACGTGAGCGATGGTCGGGAAGACGTAAAAGCGTCCACGAGTTCACAATTTGATAGAATGCAGTCTGTTCAGCTGACGTTTGCTAGTGCTAGTGTGTGATGGAAGATCAGGCGGACGGCTCAGGTGATCGGGGAAAGCAAGGCATTCATGAGTTCACACCTTGATGCGATCCCGTCTGGGGCAAACACTGTAACCGCTTATCGTGATTTACAGCAATGGCCTGATCGCATTCATGAAAATGAATGATCCGTGACGCGACGGACGTGCAATGATCGCACATTTTCGCTACTTGGTTGATCAGCTGAGCGCGCACAGGTTTCTTATTCTTTTTGTTCTTAAATTAAAAAAAAAAAACTGCATTATGACCTGAAAAGCGGGATCTTAGCCGAATGTAGCTCCTTCAGTGCGGAATCTTCGGGGTGACTTTTAAATAGTAAACATTCTGTTTTTCCAAAACAGAGGGATCTTAAGCGAACCTGGACCATAAAGTGGTGGGATCTTAGGCGGAGACTACTGTACTAGGGCCGTGAGGTCATAAACCAAATGTTCTATCTGCTCTTTCAAAATCGTAAGATTATTGGAAATCGTTATCAAGATAGTCAAAGACTTGCATTTGCAAAAGCTTGACACTTTGTCAAACTCAAAACATTTAACGTCAAATTTCTCAAAATAGACAGAGTTTTGTCATTCTAGGGCTGCCACATGTAACATTTCGATAAGAGAACATGATATAACCGGACCACGTTTTAGACAATACAAAACCGTTACACAATGCTCGGACATGTGTATATTGAGATGATAAAGCATGATACACAACGTCACGTCATAGACAATGCAAACACAATAGAAAAACTCGTACGTGTAATGTTTTTTTATGTACAAGGTGGTTTTAAAAAAACAACAAACAAACAAAAACAAAAAAACAGTACAACTTTGTTTCTAAATATCTCGAACAAAATTTGTGCTAGAATGTTGTTATTTGAGACAAATATAATTCATTCAAAAGGAATTTGTTTAACATAAAATTCACAAAGAAAAAACGTATTTTCAAAAAACGGATATGGCTTTTATTTTTTTTAAACCATTTATAAATGCAAAATTCACCTTAAAAGATCTTGTAGGGAAAGTCCAGAACTGGTTTGTTTTTTCTTTTCCTATTATATTTTAAATCAGATCTTTCCATCCCTGCGACCTTTAAACAATAAATATTTCTTTTCTCTAAAAATATTTTTGAATTCTGGAATTCCGAGAACCAATGGCCTGCAGTGTGTCCTCATTTGGACTCGACACATTTTAACGCATCGTTCATAATGTTCAGGGGTGGCCAAACACAAGGATCCACTCGACCGTGAGTACTCAAAGCCACACACACTGGACACCTTACAGTATGGAGCTGTTTCTAGAGACAATTGGAGGGGGATGAGGATCTTACTCTTAGGAAACATAGTGTTGATTAGGGGGTTGGGTGTGTGGGGGGGGGGGGGGGGGGTGAGGTTTCCCGAATAGACAGCATTTATGGAGTTGGATATAACCTGAAAGGTAAATATGGGCTTTGCCAAGGAACCAAATGTCATAGAGGTAATGTTCATGCCTTTCAAGACGATCGGGGAATCATGAACACATTGCTATCCTCTGATTGCTGACCAAACGGGGAAAATTATCTAAAATGAATATCAGACAAATTCCTTTTGACTTCCAAATGGTGTGTACCAGTTTGAAACGCAAAACTTCTGTGTGGAGGTAAATATTAATTTTAAAAGTTGTACTTTTTGGGGATCACCCTGTGGGTGTCGTTTACGCCCCACACAATTTAGATCTTCTAGGAGGCGGACTTCCAACCATGCCTGTCAGGGCCATTCCGGGCTAAGAGGGATACAACATCCCAACAGAAAGACCGAGATACTCGTTTAACATTTCTTCCTCAATCGGCAATTGTACTCGGGTCTCCTGCGTGCGACAGTGAAGCGTCTAAACACTACACCACAAACGCCGCTTGTAAACATTTGGTTATAAAACATGATTGACAAACTCATGTCACAGACAATAAACACACAATATACAATGTGACATGTAAACATTTGATCACAAAACACGATCCACAATCGCATGCCACAGACAATACACACAATACAATACGATATATAAACATCAATTGATTATAAAACAAAATTCACAACCTCACACCCCATACAATACACACACAATATTATACAATGCGACATGAAAACATTTGGTTATAAAACAAAATTCACAACCTCACACCCCACAAAATACACACACAATATTATACAATGTGACATGAAAACATTTGGTTATAAAACAAAATTCACAACCTCACACCCCACACAATACACACACAATATTATACAATGTGACATGAAAAAATTTGGTTATAAAATAAAATTCACAACCTCACACCCCACACAATACACACACAATATTATACAATGCAACTTGAAAACATTTGGTTATAAAACACGATTCACAATCTCATGCCACAGACAATACACACCCACAAATTGCTAGTCGCCACAACACAGCGCCTGTCATTTTATTAAAGTTGAGATCAGGCTATGTGTTTTGCACCTGAGAACGCCCCCTCCCCCACCCTCCCCTCCCCTTTTACCGTAAAAGTGGAGTGACCCAAGCTGTTTCTTCTAAGTATATTGTGGGAAAACTTGTAAAGTAAAGTAAGATAAGATACATCTTTTTTTGTCCAGATCCTGGCACATTGGTTTGGTGTTCCACCACGTGTACACACACAGACACACACACACACACATACACACACACACACACACACACACACACACATACATACACACACACAGGCACACACACACACACGCACATACGCACACATACACACACACACATACACACACACGCACACACACACACACGCACACACACATAC
>NW_004797706.1:477536-480746 GCF_000002075.1 Aplysia californica | reverse complement strand
TCTCTCTCTCTCCCTCTCTCCCCCTCTCTTTCCCTCTCTCACTCAGAGAGCCAGTGTCGGATCTTCTGCTTCTGTTCGTACGTCAGTCTCTGTGCCTGTGGGTCCAGCCTCACCACCCTGTCCTCGTCTACCACTGCCATCAGGTAGTCGGGCACGTGCCGACCTTGACCTTCTTCCAGGAGCACCATCACACTCTCAGGGTTCACAGGGCTCGGGGCTGCGGCACACAGCTGTCCGACCACAAAGGAAACAAAGAAACTTTGAGAGAAATTCTCATTGTAGACATTTTTACGACTACATCGACATGAAGAGAAATGAAGACTTAAGGGCAACGGTTCTTCCAAAATGTCAAAGAAGAACAATACAACGCGAGGTGTGCTGACAAAATGAGTCACTTCTCCCATTCCACAATTGGAGATATTGGCCAAAAATCGACACAAGGGTCAAATTTGTAGAATTTTTTTTATGAATGCCATTTTAACTATACTATATATTTTATTATTTCATACTAATAAATTATCAAAACTTTACCCATAAGAGTGATATATCTTTTTCCATTACACTAGAATCCGAGAAGTAACTCATTTTGTCAGCACGCTCGCTTCACCAAAGGTTTGGCCATATAGCCACGAAAGTCACCTAGTCCGCCAGCCTCGGCAGCCTGTATCACCGAGTACGCAAGCTATTATAAAGGATGAGGAAGGCCACGGAAAAGTTGGATTCTGG
Source organism: Aplysia californica (assembly GCF_000002075.1). Lineage (NCBI taxonomy): Eukaryota > Metazoa > Mollusca > Gastropoda > Aplysiida > Aplysiidae > Aplysia > Aplysia californica. Next base: position 480,020 of record NW_004797706.1, on the reverse strand, counting down.
GAACCAGGAGAACCTTGTGAAGCTGTATTCATCTCAGTAGAAAGAGCTGCAGAGTTGGCCTACCATAGACAACTGTATCTCCCCTCAACGCCCAAGGGCAACAAAGGAAGGAGAAAGCAAAGTAAACAGAAGACAAATGCAAGAATACTTCATGGACATAAATCAAAAACCATCACGTAGAAATACCGACTCCTCTGGTGTAATGCTCAGGCTTTTTTCCCTTGCATGCCCAGGTCTTGAAGTCTCGAGAAGAAAAGTTTTGCTTAAAACAAAAACAAAAGTCGGGTATGTCCGTGTTTTTGCTGGGGCTGATGGGGTGTTGCATCTAACTCAGCCCAGTTTGGCCCCAACTGGCACGATTGAAACAGCCCGCCTCCTAAATGACCTACATTGTGTCAGCAGGAGCGTAAAACATTGACAGATTCAAAGTCCAATACAAGAAGATTGACATTTCACCTTCATGGTAAGGTGTGCCTTGCTGTAGTGCCTGAGGAAGTTGTCGGAAAGAAGCAGGATGAGGCGCCAGCTGTCCCCTACAGCATCTACGATCTGGTCGTCGAAGTAGCCGCCTCTGTTGTCGCGCTGGTGGATGTAGGTGCTCACGCCAAGCTCCTCCTCCAGGTGTCTGAAGCAAATATTCATGGAGGCTGGGAATGGGCCCGAAAAAATCGACCCTGAAACCGACCCCCACACCTCACCAACGACCCGTATCCCCTTTCCAAAAGAAAAAAAAAGAAAGGCCAAAAATCATAAACAAAACAAACCCTCAAAAACAATCAAATCAAAACTGGCTAAACATTTCTAAAAACAGAAATATAGCCATTGTGTACTCTATCAGGGTGGGTGGGGGCGTGTCATAAGCGTTTATGTACTCTATCAGGGTGGGTGGGGGCGTGTCATAAGCGTTTATGTACTCTATCAGGGTGGGTGGGGGCGTGTCATAAGCGTTTATGTACTCTATCAGGGTGGGTGGGGGCGTGTCATAAGCGTTTATGTACTCTATCAGGGTGGGTGGGGGCGTGTCATAAGCGTTTATGTACTCAAACAAATACAGCTGCTATTCTTCCTCAAATTTGCCCTGAAAGTCTATTGTGGTCTATCCATTGTGGTCTATCCATTGTGGTCTATCCATTGTGGTCTATCCATTGCGGGCTACAGAATCCACACTGCTCTGGGCACATCGTATTTCGTGCACAAACAAAAGATTTGAACAAGTAATGTCATGTGACTCCTTGCAGCCTTCTGATTGGCTGTCGGGTACGATTTTCAATAGATTGGGACCTAGAAAATCAAACAGTCGATTTGGAATGATTTGATCAAATTGTGCGACTACAGTAGCTCTTGCATGTCCATAAGGAAAATCTGCCAGCCCTCAAGTGTGTCCAACCAGGTCAAATGGGGAGTTGAGGGTGCGTTGTGCAGTGTGCACTGGGTGTCGACTTGGCTCACTCAAAGGTTGAAAGTATTCCCATCTCACCTGCGCAACACGTATCGAACAAACCGGAAGTCATCGTCAGCATACCCGATGAAAACATCGTTGCCATAGTCACGTGGTCCCTTCATCCGGAACCCCGGGGTCACCATTCGAAGTATGAAGACCTGAAAGGTTAGAGATGGACATTAGAAAAATTGTAAGGCATCGTGGTGAAATCAGGCGCTCGTCAAAATGATGAAAGAAACCAGAATTTCTCTGCCCGATTGACTATTTTTATCAAAGGTTTGTTTTCCTGCTCAACACTTTATACGTTCAATTAAGAACACTTTTTGGTGAGGATTTTATTTAAAAACCATGGATTAATAGACTCTCGAGCTATGGAAATTACCGAGCTTTGACGTCCTTTTTACGTCTTAAACCGGGTGACCCCCACCTGTTTCCATGACAACTATCTCGACTTCTGCTCAAGATAGATGGGAATTTCTTTCATCAAAAACAGGGCAAAGTATCAGGCTTTAAGTTGATACCAATAACTATATAAGTCCCAAAACTGACGAACGTCTGATCCCACAGCGCTGTGACACAAATATTCTTTATGGGCTGGAGGGGGGAGGGGAGGGGGGGGGTCAAGGGAGTGACTGTAAATGTTACGTGTTCTAAAGGATGTCTGTGTAAATGAAGTCTAGACGGGGATACCTGAAGAGCAGTCTTGAAGCGGCGGACCAGGTAGACCGAGAGAAAGCCGATGGTGATGCACGCAGCGAGAAACAAAGACGTGAGGAGAGCCTCCCGCCCCACACAGCGCCGCCATATTGCTTTGGCAGATTGCAGGTTTCCCAGTTTGGTCACAACTCCACGGTCGTTGATACAACGGTACTGTTCCGGGTCATCTAAGTTCACTAAAGTCGTGTGGAGCCAAACTGGAGGAACGGTAAACAGAGGCAAGGAAATGCATGGAATCCAAAGGTTCAAATTAAGATAATATTATTATTATTTAGAAGAAGAAGAAGAAGAAGAAGAAGAAGAAGAAGAAGAAGAAGAAGAAGAAG
>NW_004797706.1:471381-477436 GCF_000002075.1 Aplysia californica | reverse complement strand
CTCTCTCTCTCTCTCTCTCTCTCTCTCTTCCTCACTCTCTCTTTGTCTCTCTCTCTCTCTTCCTCACTCTCTCTTTGTCTCTCTCTCTCTCCCTCTATTCCTCACTCTCTCTATCTCTCCATCTCTCTCCAGTACATGGTGATGATTGTATTGTGTGTGACCTAATATTGTGTATCATATTCTTTTATTCCTTTATCATGCATCTACAAATCTACATGCACATACCACTGTGCCTAGATATTTCCTTAGAGGTCGATAACTGTAATTTATTTTAAATTTGGCAGTGCTGAATGCAACGTATGGAATTTCATAGGAGAAATATGATTGAACAAAGTAACCCTGGAATTACATGTCTGTTTGGGTTTTTTAAATAATAATTTTTTAGGTATTTTTTTCCTTCGTTTTGTAATAAATTTGTTTCTAACTGTATAACTACGCTGTGCTTTCTTTTCGATTTTTGCTGGATAAATTGTGAGGCAGCGTGGTGGAATCAAGCTCTCGTCAATTTTTGGGCATGTAGAGTTATTGGTATCTTCTTTTAGCTTGTTCACTTGTCTTTATTTGGATGAAAAAAATATCCATTTATCTTGAATACAAGTCGAGATATTTGCGAATGAAGGAGGTGAGGTTACCTGTTTTCAGAGGTAAAATTAGTGAGAAAATGGCTGCCAAAGATAAGTTATTTCCTTAGCTAAAGTGTCGATGGTAACAGAAATTTTACATTTTTTGTGCTTTTAATCAACGTTTTTCAAAAAAATCCACACAGAAATTAGTTCTTTAATGGGCATGAAAGGTGTTGAGCCGAAAAACAAAAATTTGATAAAAATTCGCAAACCTGCGGAAAAATGCAAGTTTCTTCACTTTGATTATTTTGACGAGAGCCTGATTCCACCACGCTGCCTCACAATTGTAATCTTCGTCGTTGTCATTCGTAAGCGTACTATCGTAAGGGCGCAGCTGCTACTGCTAGGTGCGAAGGCAAGAGTACAGCGGGAACATTCTGTGCCGTTTTCAACCTGTCTCACTCTTACGGCACTCTGTGGATGAAGTCAGAGTGTCTTCAGCACCAAAGTCCTGCAGCCTTGACTCTGTCCGATTATTAATGAAAGCTAGGAATCGTAGGAATCGACTCCAATCCCAATAACTTACTTCCCAAGGACGTGATTTCTTCCGGTTGTCACCTGGTTGGCTCCGAACATCTTCGGGAGGTAGGATAATCTTGATGATCTTGAAGAAAAAGAAGAAGAAAAAGAAGAAGAAGAAGACGAAGAAGAAGAAGAAGAAGAAGAAGAAGAAGAAGGAGAAGAAGAAGAAGAAGAAGAAGAAGAAGAAGACGAAGAAGAAGAAGAAGAAGAAGAAGAAGAAGAAGAAGAAGAAGAAGAAGAAGAAGGAGAAGGAGAAGAAGAAGAAGAAGAAGAAGAAGAAGAAGAAGAATATTGCTGTATTTTTCAACGCCAGGGGGCGAGTATGAATGAGGCTTACACCAAATTAAAGACAATGACATACCTCTAGCCAGTATCAGGCAGAATTTTCTAGCGCTAAGTCTGAACGAGAAACCTTTCAACACCAGTTTTCTACAAGCCTATGCCCCAACAGCAGATGATGAAAACTCAGAAATGGAAGAATATTCCGAACAACTGGAGAAAACAGAGACACAATGAAAATCAACAGATGTCATCTAAGCTATTCTAGAGAATGCAATGTCAAAGTAGAAAAAGATAGAATTGGAAACCTCACTGGTTCTTTTGGAATAGGAGAATTAATTAATGAAGGAAACGTGGTGAATGTCTAGTAGCTGAATGGTGTACAGAAAATAAACTATCCCGGACAAACATCTGATGCAAGAACACCCCCCAACCCCTCTAAAACAACAACAACAACAACTACTACTACAACAACAACAACAACAACAACAACAACAACAACAACTACAACAACAACAACAACAACAACAACAACAACAACAACAACAACAACAACAACAGCAACAACAGCAACAACAACAACAACAACAACAACAAACAAATGAAATAGGGATGGATGAGCCTGGGAGATCAGAGAGAACAGTCAGATAGATTCCATGTTGACATAGTCACGCCTTCGTTGTACAATCCTACCAGCCAGGGTCCGTGCCAGGAATGGACTGTTGAAGCCACCACATATCTGTGATGGACAAGCTATGAGTAAGACTACGGCCCCTTCATAAGAAAAGTAAATATCAAACAAGATGCAACTCAAAACTTCTGAAGACAGATCAGAAACTGAGAGATTTTTTTCCTTTTTCTGTAGGAGAGAAACATACGTTTGCTGCCCTGGAGACTTCCACACGGATAGAGGTAGATAAACGGGAAGATCTAAAACAAAGCATGATAGAGATGATAGGGGCAAGTGAAGAAAACATAGGACTCTGTCAGAAGAAAGAACACAACAAGTGGGTGGCCCAAGAAATCCTCGACCAGGTGAAGATAAGGCGCATAGTAAAAGTTAACGCCACAAATCTCAAGACACTGGACAAAGAAATGAACCAGGGAAATGTGTCATGGAGCCAAAGCAGTTATGGCTAAAGGACTAATGAGAACAAATGAAGAGAGCAAAGAAAATACAATAGATAGTAAATGCGAGCATTGCAAAATCAATGACATCCCCAAACTAGAAGAGAATTGCTCCAAGTGGCTGTCTAAAATCCAAAGATGAACAAATACTAATAGACAAAACAAACATCTTAAAGGGATCGTCAGAATTTGATATCTGAGAGCAACCTGCTTAAGGCAATTATTGATGACATTGGAAATATTCCGAGAACATGATTACAACTACATTCAGGTCACGTCACACATAAATGGTAGAAAATCGTGAGTCAAATGGCCGTATCATGCTTCAAAATGAATGTTATGTTAACTGTACGAAGATTGCATTACTTTCTAGATTTAACGAAAGAAAAAAACAAGTTTCTCACCCAAGAATGTTATCTCGGAGCAGGCACAATTGATGGTGTTTCCTTGTAAAACAACAGAGAACGTCGGCACTGTTAGTACATGCTCGTCCAATGAGCGCATGGTCCTTGTGTCTAACGATACAATGGAGTTGTCCATCAAGTCCAGATGTTCCAGGGCGGCCGTTGTCGTCACCTGCACTGGTACAGAGCTGAACCGATTCCCGGATAAGCGAAGACGTTTTAAGTTAATGTTGTTCTTGAACAGGTCAGAAGGGAGGGAACGGAGGACGTTGTTGGACAGTTGTACTTCCTGGAGGAAACTCAGATTTTCTGTCCATCGATTCTGAGTGAATTTGTTCATCACGTCGTGTGCATTCTGAAGTGAGTTCATTTTGAGAACTGATAAGTTTGGAAAATGTCTAACAGGGTTCTGTTTTGTTTCAATTCTTACAAACGATCTAGAGATATCAAACAGGCAAAGGTTTTCGCAGCCCTTGATACTGCCCGTCATTAAAACATAGGTGATATCTACTAAACGTACTTCTCTGAGATTGTCGCAGTTTTTGAAGGTGATACTTGGAATTTCCAACTGGGAACTGAGGAGCGCTATAACGAAAACTTTCAGAGTTTTCGGAAACGACACGATCATAGCACCTCTACGGTTCCTCATTGATGCGTTGGTAGAAGTGAAACTACTCTCGACTTTTCCAGATCTTTCGGAAGTTCCCAGAGCGTGGCTTGTAGTGTTATGAACTTTTTGCGACGAGGCAAAAAACGTTGTGCCTTCAGAATGCAAAACCTTTTTCTTCTTGGGCAATTGTTTAATGTGTGAGTCGTTTGGACACGTATCCTCTTCGAAGGCTAAAACCGACTCCAGTGAGCGGAATTTGGGTAATGGTCATGTGTACCACAACTCCTCCAAAGCTTTAAAACTAAGGATTTCAAATATAACAATCCTCCATTCGTTCATTTCACTTTCTGAATTACCAATATACTTCAATGTCTTTAGCGATTTCATGAGACAACGGTCACCGCTCATGAACAAATGCGGCTGGAGAGAAAATATTTTGTTCCTGAACAAAATCAAGTTAGACAGGTATATGGAATTTAGAAACGTCATGTTTTCTTTGTCAAATTTGCCATCATTATATATGTTGAATGGAGTAGCTCCAGGATGGTGTAAATATATCTCCGACAACTCTAACAAGGTCATTTTTTAATGCTTAAAAGGCCAAAGGCTTTTTAATATATTCTGATTTCCAACGGCGAGGCTTTTGATTCGGAGAACTTTTACATAAGATATTGGCCCAAATACACCAGACTCGAAGTGAAAATAGTTTCTACCCCAGTTAAGAATAAATTCTGTGAAATTGGCTTTCCTTAAACCCTCCAGGCTGGAATTCGTAATGGAAGTGACATAGTTACAATTTACTCGCAAGGTCTTCAGGTGCTCAAGCTTTGGGAATCGTGGACCAATGTACAACTCAGGAAATGCATCGATGGCCAACCGCTGTAGGCGAGGCAGTGTTGTCAAAACATCTGTGCAGTTCTCGTAGGAGCAGCCCTTTTCTTGTTGGCTGTTGTCGTCAATATACAATGTTTGCAGTTGAGGCGTATGTCGGAACGTGCCTCGGGGGAACGCATGCGCAGTCACAGACAGTTGGTTTGACTGTAGATTTAGAACCCTTAGTTCCCCGAGGCCACGAAGTGAATCATGCTGTAACAGAGGAGAGGGGGGATGGAGGGTGTTATGGTGGATGGGGAGGGGGAGGGGGAGGTGGAGGTGGGACCAGGAGGGGAGAGGGGCGGGGGACAAATACAACTGTAGATTTGATTTTACGGAATTTATATTCGTTGCTGTTTTGTTTTCTCTTTGAGCCAAACACCCTTTGTTGTCACTTATAATAAACGTTTTCTGCTTTTGTGAACGGAATTTAGATGACCAAGGTAACGAACTGATTCTAAGATGTGCTCTATGGGCATTCGTATAGCTTGAGAACCATTATTACTTTGGTAAACTTGTTCTCTTGTACGAGAGGAAGACATTTTATCTCGTTGTAGTAGAGAAGGTTCTTATTTCAAATTTACTTTACATTTTTGGATGGATGGACTGATGGATGAATGGATGGATGGATGGATGGAAGAATGTATGTATGTATGTATGGATGGATGGATGGATGTATGTAAGGATGTATGTATGTATGGATGGATGGATGGATGGACTGATGGATGAATGGATGGATGGATGGATGGATGGATGGAAGAATGGATGGATGGATGGATGGATGGATGGATGGATGGATGGATGGATGGACGACTAATCCCGTCCTGGATCTACAGCTATGTATTTCATCATTCGTTTACTTCAACCTGCCTGTAAACGACGAAGCTGGCAGTCGATCGCAGAAAGAGACTGCAACTGCGTCAGACGCGAAAAGGTTCCGTTCTGCAGCTCGCCTAAAGGATTGTGGTCTAGGCGGAGGGAAGTTGTTGATTCAGGGAACCAATCAGCATCCAGTCTGGAAAGTCCTCTACCCGAGCAATCCACGTGAGTGCCTCCATCGGCAGGATCCTGTGTGACGTTACAAGGGGGCGTGGACTCCTCGGTCGCTGTGACGTCAGAGAAGCATATCAGAATGATGGCGACCACCGGCCCTATTGATGACATCACCATGGCGACTGGGGAAGAAATAGGCAAGTCGAGAATAGATTCAGAATTTAAGACACCGTATGTATAACATACTAGCTGAGTACCTGTTCGATGAAAGGACTCAAAATAATCGATCATCAAGTCATTGTGGAAACAGTGCGCACTGCTTGTGAACGGAAGCCTCACTTGTTTACAATGGCCTTTTAGAAGACGTACTCTCCCAAGATTATATCTAATTGAAACGAAAGTAATGAAAAACGGAAAAATTAAACTATAATGACTTGAGACTCCTAAATATAACAGTGCTCCCTTTACATGAATCTGGACCACCAGGAATTTTTTCGAATTCGAAAGTTAAGTGGTTCGGAAGTTTTTGGTGACCAAAGTGACGAAATTTCACAAATATAAGTATACATATATATGTGTGTGTGTGTGTGTGTGTGTGTGTGTGTGTGTGTGTGTGTGTGTGT
>NW_004797706.1:464681-470882 GCF_000002075.1 Aplysia californica | reverse complement strand
TCCGGTCGTATGAGTCTCTCTTCTTTCATGTAGCGTCCCCCGTCTTTCTCTCTCATACAGCATCATCTTGCACGTCTTGGAATATCTTTACATATCTCGCGCGTGCGCCCCGTCTCCACACATATAACACAGTCTGTATTCGGCTTTCTGTAATGCCGTCTTTTTCTTTTCATTTTCTTTTCTTTTTTTTTTTTTTCTCTACCTTCTTAACCCCTCGCTATTCTGTCCGCACTCGTTCCACCCCCTCCTCCCCCTCCCCCTTTCCCTGCCCCTCATTACAGCAACAGGGCCTAACCCCCCTTCCGGGGTTGGGGGGGTAAAATTTCCCGAAATCACAAAAGAGTTCCCTTACCGGTCTGTATCTTTGGGGACTTTGATTTTTGTTCCTGGTTACCGGGCCTTTTATACTTTGGGGGGAAAAAGGGGGGGGGGGGGGGGTAAACAAAGGGGGGGGGGAGACAAAGGGGGGTGGGGAACAAAGGGGGGAACAAAGGGTGGGGGGAGAACACTGCTTTTTGTGTAGATTATGGAGGAGAAAATATCCCTAAAAACGTGTTCTATAACGTAGCAATGGCATTGCATGACAGCGAAAGATCTTGTCAGTTTGTTAGTGTTTGAGCGCTTAATCAGCTGCTTGCTCTGTATGCTTCCCGGGAAGCTGAGAATGTTTCGGAGTGTTCTATGGTCAGCTGGGGTAATAATATCGTGTTAAGCGCATAGAGCTTGCTGTTGAGCGGGGATATGCGCTATTCAAATGCTATTGGTAAGATTGAAGAATACCGGACCAGCGGACTGACTTTGCTTATTTCTCAACCTTAGGAATTCATAATTTCCCCGTTTTTGATATCTCTCAATGGAGAATCTCGGACCGGTAGATCTATTCAATACAATTTTGTCAGGGGGGACCCCCTGAATCCCCCCTCCCCCCTCGTCCACCCCAACCACACGCCCCACCTACCCCACTTTCTCACACAATAATGTACGAGTGGTCCGGTATTCTTCAATCTTCCCATGCTATTTATTATTATTATTATTATCATTATTATTATTATTATTATTATTATTATTATTATTATTATTATCATTATTATTATTATTATTATTATTATTATTATTATTATTATTATTATTATTATTATCATTATTATTATTATTATTATTATTATTATCATTATTATTATTATTATTATCATTATTATTATTATTATTATTATTATTATTATTATTATTATTATTATTATTAATATTATTATTATTATTATCATTATCATTATTATTATTATTATTATTATTATTATTATTATTATCATTATTATTATTATTATCATTATTATTATTATTATAATTATTATTATTATTATTATTATTATTATTATTATTATTATTATTATTATTATTATTATTATGACGAAGTTGAAAAGCGTGAAGACTTCGTACTCACCCCTGCACGTCTCGCGAGCCGCTGTGTAAATGGCTCAACGGTAAGAGTTCTGTGCACGTCTCGCGAGCCGCTGTGTAAATGGCTCCACGGTAAGAGTTCTGTGTGTGTCGCTCCGTGGAGGCTTGTCGCTAGAGATGGGCAAAATCCGGATAATCTATAAGGATAACCGGATAATTCTCAATGAAACATTATCCGAATTTTGACTCTTAACTCTCTTTTCTGACCCGTTAGCCGAAGTGGGTGCATCCATTTGTTGAAGTGGTTCCAACCCATTTGTCAAAGTGGCTCTAACCCGTATTTTGCCGACGCGGTTCATATAATAATATTATTATTTGCTGAAGAGGTGCTTCAACATATTATCCAGATTTTGCTAAAGCGACTCATTGCCCAGCCCTACTTATTGGGAAGTTTTATTGACAGGGGCGGTTCGTTAACCCATTGCGGGTATAAAGTTACTCCAAGGCGGGCACGTATTCTATTAGGGCTGGGCAATGAGTCGCTTTAGCGAAATCCGGATAATATGTTATTGCTCCTCTTCGTCAAATAATATAAAGTTATGAACCACTTGGACAAACGGGTTAGCATCACTTCAACAAAGGAGTGCACCCACTTCGGTAAACGGGTCAGGAAAGAGAGTTATGAGCCTGAATTCGGATAATGTTTCAATGATAATTATCCGGTTATCGGGATAGGTTATTCGGATTTTGCCCACCTCTACATTCTATACATTGGAATGCTTGAAGGCATGACATTTTGGAATACTAAAAGAAGCACAACTTCTTTCTTCACACCACGGAGTTTTCAATTCTGATTCCTTCATTGGATACTGAAATGGCAGATAACAAACATGGCGGATACTGAAATGGCAGATAACAAACATGGCGGATACTGAAATGGCAGATAACAAACATGGCGGATACTGAAATGGCAGATAACAAACATGGCGGATACTGAAATGGCAGATAACAAACATGGCGGATACTGAAATGGCAGATAACAAACATGGCGGATACTGAAATGGCAGATAACAAACATGGCGGATACTGAAATGGCAGATAACAAACATGGCGGATACTGAAATGGCAGATAACAAACATGGCGGATACTGAAATGGCAGATAACAAACATGGCGGATACTGAAATGGCAGATAACAAACATGGCGGATACTGAAATGGCAGATAACAAACATGGCGGATACTGTCAAATGTGCAGGTTTTTGGTTATGGCTTTGTTTTGCTTTGCTTTTTTTATTACATGTATTTATTTTTTTATTTTTTTGGTAAGTGTTTCACGGCGCTCGCAACTGCGTAAGGTCATATGAGCGCGCGGGACACATTCGACTTTTTCAGCTGGTAGGGAATTTTGAATTTTGCACGGGTGGCGGCCGAAGCCTACTCTTATTAATTTTAGACCACCAAGGGATCTTCAACGTGCGCAACTTGCACACGGGCCCTCCGAGATTTTTCGCCCTTTTCCGAGAAGGCTAGGTGTAGATCTTTCCTACCACAAGATCAGGGAAAATTTTTCGGTCGCTACCCGGATTCAAACCCGGGACCTTTGAAGGAGAGGCGAACACCTTAACCTCTAGGCCACGAGAGCCCCCTTATGGTTTGTATATGTGCTGGGCTGATAGATTCCCGATTATTGAAAGCTAGAAGTCGTAGAAATCGACTCCGAACCCAATTACTTACTTTCTACTGATGTGATTTCTTACGGTGGTTACGTGGTTGGCAGCTGATCTGAAGTTCGGAATACTACGAAGCGTCAACTTTTATTTTTCAAAAAAAATTTTTTTTTTTAAAGAAGATTTTAAGGATTTTAATAACTGGTAACCGTTGGTTTAAGTAAAAAGGAGTCGGCACTTTTCTTTCATAGCACTAGTCGTTGGAATCGGTTCCGGACTCGATTCTTTGGTCAGCTCTAGTTTGTATATGATGATGGTCCGAACTATCCTGTGACTTTGCCTTTGGTCTCCTGCTGTCGGACCTGTGTGACAAGCGGATAGTTAGAGAACGTTAGGAGTGCGCCATTGGCCATATTAATAGTAACAGCCTTCTTGTTTGACCTATTCTTTAACATACATTATAATATGTGAGGCAGCGTGGTGGAATCAGGCTCTCGTCAAGTTTTGGGCATGTAGAGTTATTGGTATCATCTTGAAGCTTGTTCACTTGTCTTAATTCGGAGGGAAAAAATACCCAATTATCTTGAATACAAGTCCAGATATTTGCGAACAAAGGAGGTGGGGGTCACCTGTTTTCAGAGGAAAAATTAGTGAGAAAATGGTCGCCAAAGATTAGTTATTTCATTTGCTTAAAGAGTTCGTGGTAACTGAAAATTTACATTTTTTGTGCCTTCATCAACGTTGTTCAGAAATATTCTCACAGAAATGAGTTCTTTAATGGGCTTGAAAAATGTTGAGCCAAAAAACATAAATTTGATAAAAATTCATAAACCTGCGGAAAAATGCAAGTTTCTTCACTTGGGTTATTTTGACGAGAGCCTGATTCCACCACGCTGCCTCACATATAATTAGCATTATCATAACACTTTGCTGAAATGGAAAAAAAAGCTTTCTTTTTTTTTTTACTTCACTTTTTTTTCAGATCAGATAGTGAGACAGTAGGTCTGGAACTTCTTTTGTCTTTTGTCTGAATGAAGAACACTATTGTATGACACAAACAAGATGGCTTTACTGTTACTATAAATATCGGCCAATGGCGTACTCCTAACGTTCTCTAACTATCCGCTTGTACCTATGTGCCTGCTACCTCCTTAAAGAGTTTTAAAACATTTTTTAAAAATCCCCTGCCCATTTATATGAGATTGACGCCATCTGATTAGTAGAAAAAAGTGCATATGATAGTGTCCAATAGTGTATTACGAGCATACTTAGAATAACAATTAACTGTAACAGCAGATAGAGATTACAGGATTATAGATGTAAGTCATTGATCTGATCCGAGAGTGGTGATGATTTTAGAAATAATAGTGGTGATGATTGATGATGAGGGATTGGGTTTAAGTAATGTTCCTCCGGAGAGGACCTGCAAACAATGCTCACTTGCTTTGCAGAAACCTCCAAGCTTTTTGGACTACAATAAGCATCAGGAAAACTGAAGTTCTTCCCCAGCCCGCCCCGCACACTAACCCACTGTCTCCAAACATCACTATCAATGGCAACAGCCCGAAGAACGCCAAGAGCTTTAAATATCTTGAAAAGATCATCTCTGCAGACGGCTCCATCGACCAGGAAATTGATTCAAGAATCAGCAAAGCCAGCCAAGCTCTCGGTAGACGGAAAAACAAGGTACTAAAACAGCACAATGTCTGGCTGTCAACAAACATCAAAATGTACAAAGCTGTTGTGCTCCCCTCCCTCCTCTACGGCCCCGAGACCTGGACACTCTACAGGAAGCACATCAGCAAATTAGAGCAGTTCCATCAAAGGGTTATTCGCAGCATACTCGGCATCCGGTGTCAAGACCGCATCATCAACATTGAGGTCCTCAACCGATCAAACTCACAAAGCATAGAAAGCATGCTCGTCAAAGCTCAACTGAGATGCGTCGGCCATGTCATCCGCATGGAAGACCACCGAATGCCCAAACAGCTGCTGTACGGTGAACTCGCAAGTGGCAAAAGAATTCTCGGGAGGCCAAAAAGCGGTTCAAAGACAGGATAAAGGAAAACCTTCAGCTCGCACAGGTAAACCCCAAAGAACTCGAAAGAACTGCCACCGAAAGGAACGCCTGGCACAGGGCCGCCCGTATTGCCAGCAGAAACAGCGATACAAACTACAGAGAGAAGCTGACTATCAGAAGAGAGAGGAGACATAAGCCAACCGCCACAACCACAACATTCCAGTGTCCCCACTGCAACAGACATTGTTCATCCAGGATGGGATTGCTCAGCCACATGCGCGTCCACAGATTAGCTGCAGGATTCATCGTCATCTTTGACAACGAAGGACTACCTACGCTCTACAATGTTAGCGTTAATCCTATCTTCCTCTGCTCCAATGAGTCACGAGGGACATGGGCACCCTCTATCCCGTTCCCTACTGGAACCATCTATACGGTCATCATGAATAAAAAATATGGCAAAAATCCTCACTTTCTGACGTTCAACGAGTCCAAATAGGGGCTCTTGGCAGTGGAAGTTACTCACAGCGTGAGATTTCATCCCTAACAGTGTGTAGCAAGACACAATCCGCAGTGTTCTTGTTATTGTTAAAATTATGGATCCTATTGTGACAAGAAGAGATGCGGTCGTCCCAGAAAAACTTCCCCCAGATATGACAGCCTCATGAAAAACATTGTCCCTCGGTCAACTACAGGGTTTTGCAAGTAAACCAGAGCTGCATTTCTTCGAAAGGGTTCAAAAGTGAGTCACAGAATTGTTTCACGACGGTTGGTTGCAGAATTTGGGCTCAAATCTAGTAAAGCAGCCCGTAGACAAAGACTGACCCGTGGATATGGAAAAAGGAAATGGCTCGCGTTTACAAGAATCAGTGAGCACCGGACTGCAAAGCATTGGACCAAAGTGATGGTTTGAGACGATTTGATTTTGCAGCAGTTTGTAGCTCGGCAGTATCATGTCAGGAGGCCACTAGGGAAAAGATACGGCGCAAAGCATACGATACAGACTCTGAAACATCCTCCAAGTGAGATGAGCTGGGTCTCAATTTCAAAGTCTGGAACTCTCTCTCTCTCTCTCTCTCTCTCTCTCTCTCTCTCTCTCTCTCTCTCTCTCTCTC
>NW_004797706.1:455155-462041 GCF_000002075.1 Aplysia californica | reverse complement strand
GCATAGTGGTGAAATCAGGCGCTCGGTAAAATAGTAAAATCGAAGTAACCTACATTTACCCGCCGGTTTGGCAATTTTGTATTGGCTGTTGATTGGTTTTGTTCTGTTCTGTTTTGTTTTGGACTCAGCACCTTTTGTGTCCAATCCTGCAAGGATTTTATTGAAAAACGTCGATCAAAGGCTAAAAGATTTAAGTCTGCAGTACCCAAGAACACTCAAACTTTGAAAGTCACCAACTTAAGGCAGTCATTTTCTCGCTTATTTTACCTCTGACATCAGGTGTTACCGCCACCTTCAATCGAATCGCAGATATTTCGACTTATATTCAATATATGGGCGTTTTAAAATTCAAAGCAAGACAACTGGCCTACTTTCAAGATGACACCAAATATCTCCATCATATTCCCAAAACCTGAAGAGTGCCTGAGTCCACGGCGCTGTGACTCGTTTCATCTCGGGCTAAGTTCACACCAGCACCTCTTTCAAACTGTTTGAGTTTCCTCGCTCTCTGACACATAAATATGAAGCGTGCTAACAAAATAAGTAACTTCTCCAAGTTTATCTCCATGGAAATAGATACATCACGCTTATAGGTGAAGTTATTGCTATTTATAAGTATGAAATCATAAAGGGCATGTTGTACTTTAAAAATATGACATCAATAAGAAATCTACAAATTTGCCCCAGTCAAGTGTCGATTTTTGGCCAACATCTCCATCTGGGGATTGCGAGAAGTAACTCATTTCGTAAGCACGTCTCGCTTGTGCAGTTGCCAGCGCCGTGTACTTCTTATACCCAGTGACCATTGGTACGATCGATTCGGTTCGGTTTGGTAGGCGGGGCTAGCCAGGTTGAGACGACAAAGCGACCATCGAGGCACAAATCGAACGCCCGACTCGCAGCTACAAAGACATAAATGCGTTTGTTTTCAAAGCCGTCGAGTCGGGCGGTCGGTTGGCGATTGGTTTGTATTAGAGAACCGATCCCTCACTGTTACCAAAAATTAAAACCCCCCCACCGATTTCCTCCGCTAAAAATAACAGCGCACAATCTGCGTCGTGTCTCCCTATTACAATGTTGCCAGCTCCTCCCCTATACAGTGGCGTCGGTGGCCTAGTGCTCAGGCAGGCGGACTCGTAATCGTCAGCTCGACCCGACGTTGTGTCCTTGGGAAAGGCACTTTGCACGAATGTCCCACTTGGCTTGGTCCTTTCGGAGACGGACGTTAAACTCGAAGGCCCCGCCTCTTAAATAACTTAATAGTGTTGATAGGGGCGTTAAACCTATACCATTTCTTCCTAAACGATCGCTCACATGGATTTTCAGCCCTGGCCATGTTGATTGGGGAGGAAGATAGGGAGGCAGAGGCCAGTACTGTCGTGGAGAGGATGATGCTTTTGGGAATACAAAAAGGAAGCGGAAAATCTGGCATCCTTGCAGGAAAGAACAGAAGAACGTTCAACCAGATATGCACTGGCACAATCAGTGGAAATACCCTCGGCGACATTTTGGAGAGAGCAACGGAGCATCAAAGCACATGTCGGGAGTGCCAAGATGTTGCTTCAAGAAATAATGAACAATGGATTCCCTCCACCACACAACCTCAACTCCTTTACTGGACCTCGTAATAACAGTACCAACATGGCGTCGGTGGTCTAGTGGTTAGCTTGTCGGGCTCAAAACTGAAAAGTCAAGGTTTCGACCCACGTCAGGTGCCTGATGCTGTGTCCTTGGAAAGGGCACATTAAGAGATTTTTTTTTAAAATCGCTTCACAGTGGGAACGGGTTCGACCCGGTGTAGGTCCATGTTTTAGCGTCCTTAAAATGGCAGCTTGCACTGTATGCTTCCCAGGACATTAAGGTGGTTGGCGGTTTTCTGGGGTCTGCTCGGATGATGATGATGAGAAGAAGAAGAAGAAGAAGAAGAAGAAGAAGAAGAAGAAGAAGAAGAAGAAGAACGATAACGATGACGTTGACGATGATGATGAGGATGACAATAATAATAATAACAATAATAATAACAACAATAATAAAAAAAATAATAACAATAATAACAACAATGATAATAATAGTAATGATAATAATAATAATGACAGCTGTGCAGTGCTCGGAGCATGTTATCTAACGGGACAGAGCGCTATCCTTGTTATCTTTTACAGTCCAAAGAGGTTCTGTTTGTGTCAGGACGCGGTGAAATCATGCGCTCGACAAAATAATGAAATCAAAGAAACTGACATTCTTCTGTCCGTTTGGCAAGTTTTATCTAAATTTTGTTTTATGACTCATCACCTTAAAAGTCCATTTAAAAACACGTTTTTGGGTGGATTTTACTGAAAAATGTTGATTTAATGAAGAAAATTGTATATTTGCAGTTTCTAAGGATTCACAAGTTTTGAAAGTCGCCAAACGGTGGCGGCCATTTTCTCGCTAATATTACATCTAAAAGCAGGCGACCCCACTTCCTTCAATCGCAAACATCTCCACTTCTATTCATGGTAGATCTATACGAGTATTTTCTTCACCGAAAGCAAGACAAAGGAACAAGCCATGATATGATACCAATAAATTGACGAGTGCCTGATTCCACCACGATGTGACACATTGAGTACAAGAGTTCCTGCAGTCATGTCCCCCACGTGAACGAACGCAGGCAACGTGTGCCTACACTGGGACACCGAACCTTAAGGGCAAGACTTGCGTCGTTCAACAGACTAGTAAGTAAGTAAGTAAGTAAGTAAGTAAGTAAGCAAGTAAGTTAGTAAGTAAGTAAGCAAGTAAGTAAGCAAGCAAGCAAGTAAGTAAGTAAGTAAGTAAGTAAGTAAGTAAGTAAGTAAGTAAGTAAGTAAGTTAGTTAGTAAGTAAGTAAGTAAGTAAGTAAGCAAGTAAGTAAGTAAGTAAGTTTATTCAGTGTTTAAGGCCATTGGCCCACATCACATCACACAAAACACTCATTTGATAATTACTAAAGTTTCCATAATGAATAGAACAGACGGCTGAGTACTTTTCGAGACTCACGTGAGGGCGTCCTGGCGGGTCTTATGAGGAAATCTACAAGCTTGCACTGAAATTACTTATTTTGTCAGCACGGTTCACAAGTATAACCTCTTTGATTCTAGTCACAGATCCTGGGCTGATCAGTCTTTGACAAAGGTCTATTTGCATACGCAAAGTAAGGTCAAACAAAGAGCTTGAAAATAAATAAGTGCTGTCCTTAGCTCAAAACGGGCTCTTAGGCCGATTGTTATTTTCGGGGTGGGTACATAGGCATGCGAACTGTTGGAAAAAAATCTGTTAAAAAGTAGAAGCGGGCTTTTGTGTGGACAGGACTCGTACGTTACGTGCCGTTTGTACGCTGGTTCAGCACGTCTGATGTTTTCCTCTCTGGTGTCTTGGGAGGGGAAACGCTGATCCAGAGCTTCGATAGTTTCGACTTTTAAAATTTTGTCTGGGGCAGGCGAACGTTGATCTTTAACACTTGGATAATTTCGACTATTTTGTCCAGGAGAGGGAAACGTTGATTCAGCACTTCGATAATTTCGACTATTTTGTCTAGTAGAGAGAAATACGATTCATGATTTCGAAATTTTCGATTATTTTGTCCTTGAGAGGGAAACGTTGATCTTCAACACTTCAAAATTTTCGGGTATTTTATCTGGGGCAAAGAAACATGGTTCTAGCCCTTCGATAATTATTTCTGTTTTCGGTTATTCTATCTAAGAGAGAGAAGCTTTGATCCTGCATTTTAATACTTTCGATAATTTTCTTCTGGGGGGGGGGGGGAGAGACACGGATCCAGCACTTTGATAATTTCGCGTATTTTGTCTAGGAGAGAGAAACGTTGATTCAGCACTTCCAAACTTTCGGACATTATATCTGAGTAGAAAAACGTTGACTGCCCCTTATATAGAAGCAGACAAAGGAAAGAGCAAAAGATAGCATCACTGAACCTGCCATATCGCTGCTTCCCGAGTCAGGTTGGACAGCTGATGTTTGCTGTTCCCCGCCGCAAGTCGGGTAGAACTTTTCTGTGCTGTTCAGGGGCACAAATCCAGAGACGCAATCGACAATTTCTTTCGATTTCTCTTCCACTCCCGAAATATCGTCAAAGTCTACACAAGCCAGGATTATTTGTTCCGATTTTCCTTGTTTGACGGGACTGTTTGGTTGCACCGAGCTTGATTGTCCGTCGCTTCCGTGAGGCGGCCCGAACTGTTTCTCTTGTGAGAGAGCGTCCCTGGTCGTTGTTTCATCATTCTGACGGGCGCCAGGAGGACTAGAAGTCTGCACGTACACCAGTTGTCCGTCCTCGTTTACCGATATTATGTCTCGGTTTTGTTCTAGAAAGACAGACAGAGGTTCTAAAAATTCTTTCTTCTGAAGTCTGACAGTCTCAATGGTTATCCCCAGTTTGAAATACAAGAAATAGGATTCCGAAGGAGATGACCAGACGTCTGATTTATCCCCCAACGGTTCTCTGACCTTGACCCGCTCTGTCGCGGAGTACTCGTAGAAGTTCTCTGCGCCTCTCTGTATCATTAAACAGCGAAGTAGATTCTTCAGATTGGGTAAGGACGGCAACTGTATTCCAGGGGGAGGGGAGGTGACTATTACTCTGATTTTGCTGCGAAACACGCACATGTTGTTTCTTACCTCCCCTTGGGGCTTGCAAAACAGGAGTCGGCATTTCCCGCCGACGGAGCACACAGTTTTCGTCCACGGGAGTTCGCGCATGTCTTCTTGCTGATAGGTTTGAATACTCAAATAGGGTAATTTATTCAGGAAATCTACACTAACCCGCAAGTTTGGGGTCAGTGTCCCTTTCGACCCTTTGTCGCACTCATGTAGTTTTGCCAGCGGATTCAAGAATGAGAAGCGGACCAAAGTCGCTTTCTCCAGAATCTCTATAACCTCGGAAGTGTCATCTAAATAATCTGACTGGATGTCCTCTGTGTGCATCAGAGCGTCCATGTTCTTGCTGTGCGACTGGCCAGACACGTAGCAGGCGAGAACTTCTTGATTTGCGTAGACGAAATGTGTTGTAAAGTCGTAGACAGGTGACCCCGATATCAGGCGTTGGACAATACCTTGCTCTGCGGCTTGGGGACGCGCTGGAGCTCCTGGAAAATTGCCCACGGTTTGAATTGACGACGTGGGACAAGCGGCCACGCCGAACGTTTGGGTGGAGGAAAGACATTGTAAGCCCATGCCTGGGAGACCGTCGGGCAGACTTTGCAGGTATATTCCCCACTGTCCGGGACAGTGCAGGTTGAAGTCATCGCAGCAGGTGTCAAGCCAGACACAGGGGCCACCGCAGTCACACTCTCCCGAGCTCTCAGATCCGCAGTCTCGCCCAAGACACGAGCCGTTGTTGTACGTTGTGGCGGTTGCGCTACCTGTAACTGCGCCACTCCCAGGGTCTATACCATGAGTTGTCGTGGTTACCTCAGAGCGACTATCCCTGTTTTCTTCCTCTTGATCGGAAGCCTCCTTCTCTAATACCCTAAGCCTGCCAAAAGTCTCAGTATTATTATCGTATTCACGGGGGTTGTTTTCTTGAGAGAACTTGCCATTGTTTTCAATTTCGGCAAACGAATTTTCCCGTGAGTTGTTTTTCCTCAAAGGCTGAAAACATTCAACTTTTTCACCCCCACAATTCTGTTCCGCGGATGCTTTCGCCGAGAGATTTTGCGGAAAAGAGGTAGAATAATCGCTGGCTTCAGAGTCTGTCATCGCTCTCTCCGGACTCTCCGAATCTGAACCTTTTCTCTCGTCTCCCTCCTCTGGAGATAA
This sequence comes from Aplysia californica, assembly GCF_000002075.1. Classification (NCBI taxonomy): domain Eukaryota; kingdom Metazoa; phylum Mollusca; class Gastropoda; order Aplysiida; family Aplysiidae; genus Aplysia; species Aplysia californica. Next base: position 456,251 of record NW_004797706.1, on the reverse strand, counting down.
TATATCACCCAAAGGTTGATGCTTCTCTTGTTCGCTAATGAAAGGTTTAGGATCCAAACCAGAACGGTTTTGTAAACCCGAAGCATTAAAACTACTCTGTCCGAAACGTTTCTCTTGGGGGGTATCGAGGACTCTTCGTGTCGACTGAAAATCAAGACTTGAGTCTCCAGTTATAAACAGGCATAGAATAGCCAGTACCCTAAGTAAGATATTTTTAGACATTTTCTCACCTACAGACCCCGACTACTGAAGAAAGAGTTGGGAGGACAACTTCAAGGAATGGACACGCCTGGAACTCAAAGACACGCTCAGGAAAGCTGAAGACCGGAAGAGGTTGAGGAAGCTGGTGGTCAAGTCCTCCAAAGCGCCCCGACGGACATCCAGTCTACGGGATAGGTGAAGGTGAAGACGGGATAGGTGAAGGTGAAGACGGGATAGGTGAAGGTGAAGGCGAAGACCCCGATGTCTGTTTTGTTTTACCGTTTTGTCCTCCTGTCCTTTTCACTATTCAACCCCTCCATTTTCAGAGATTCTTATTTGAAGTTTGGACTCTTCGGGTATACCTCTTGTCTTAGACTATCTCAGGAGCAATTTCATGAAGCGACACGTTCGTCTTTGGTTGTGCATGTGGCGTTACATGTTGTAGACAACAGCTGGGATGGTAACAGAATCCTCGTGTTAAGTTGATAAACTGTGTCTAGAGTCAGTTAGTGGTAGGCTGGTAAACTGTGTCTAGAGTCAGTTCGTGGTAGGCTGGTAAACTGTGTCTAGAGTCAGTTAGTGGTAGGCTGGTAAACTCTGTCTTGAGTCGGGTAGTGCTAAGTGGTAAATTCTGCCTTGAGTAACTTACAAATATAGAACATTTCACAGATGAACTGAAAGTGCAGTCTACTCTAACAGTGGAATTATTTATTGTAGGCCTATGTCTTGAGGTGTGAACTTCCCGCTGTGCAGCGTGCGTCGTTGATGGGGCCTTGCACTAAAACAACAGACAGAAGAAAAAACGAACAATCCAGATCTACTGTCGGGGTAAACAATAGGTCGGGAAACATACTCGATGGCTGAGCGAAAGAAGTGACTATATCCACCCCCCCCC
>NW_004797706.1:451714-453154 GCF_000002075.1 Aplysia californica | reverse complement strand
TTCATTTTATCATCATCATCATCATCATCATCATCATCATCATCATCATCATCATCATCATCATCATCATCATCAAGTTATTTGGACGAGTGGAGGTGCCGCTAAGCATATTGACAATGGAGCCGAAAAAGAGCCTCGCTCTCGCTCGAAGATTTCTTCGTGAAGTCCGTCAGGCCCGTTAAGGAAACGAAAAAAAATCATCATCATCATCATCATCATCATCATCATCATCATCATCATCATCATCATCAAGTATTCGTACGTGCAACTTGTTAATCCGTTTAAATAAAAAGTCCAGCAAAGAAGGAACCCGGCTCATCAATCTCAGAGGTTTTTGGTCACCGATTAATTAATTAAACGAACACAAAACATGGCGTTATTTCGCTCCTAGACATCTGCCCTTTGGCTAAATTAATTAAGGAAGTTGTTTTTTATTAATCCCACGTTACTCTTGTGCAAACCCTACTCGTGTTCCTAATAATAAAAATATCGCCATTTTCATTAGTGTACAGTTACTTTCGATCAGATGTCGAAGATGATCGGTTTAATAAACTTAAAAATCAGTAAATTTATGGCTGTTGAATGAATAAGCAGGATAGACGTAGATTATCAATTCACTAGAAAAATGTGTATTCATTAACATTTAATTTGTATATTATTTTTTAGTAGAGATGCACAATTTCATACAAAACCCCAAGAAAAGAAGAAAATAAAACTTTTTATACACGTTTGAAAAAACACTGCAGGATTTGCCTACACAAAAAATGTTTATTTGTAATACCATTCGAGTTGGAAAAATATTAATACATGTATGTGTCACACATCTTAAGCCACAAAGACTTTCTAAAGAGTAAGAGTTTTTAAAAAAAGGGGAGAAGCTTATTCCTTATTTCTCACAGGCAATGGTTGTGGTATCAATATTGTCTAGTGGTGGTTACCAGACTCGTTATCGTGATGTTGCAGGTTTCGGAGAACTGGGGTTTTAGTTTTAGTAAGGTTTTACGGCTCATATGAGTTCTTATATTCTGCTCACTTCTCATATGAGCGCCAAGGGGTGGATGTCAACGGAGAAATTCAAACGGGGAATCAGGCTTAAAAGACACCTCTCTAACCTCATCAACACAAAGTCTACTTCGACTATCAAGGCACCTCGGAAATAGCGAGTGACAAACACACAAATGAAGTAGAGGGAAAATGACGAAAGTAAGGATGAGGAAAGAAAAAGCAGCAGTTCCTCTTATGTTGTTTTTGGCACAGTATGATCATGACATTGATGAATCAGTCCATATACAATTCCACCGTGCATAAGGACAGGTTGATATCCCCCATATAGGAATGGCTAAAAGCAGACATCTTCAGTCAGTAGCGCTGCCCTGGTTGTGTGTGTGTGTGTGTGTGTGTGTGTGTGTGTGTGTGTGTGTGTGTGTGTGTGTGTGTGTG
>NW_004797706.1:372267-451475 GCF_000002075.1 Aplysia californica | reverse complement strand
ACACACACACACACACACACACACATACACACACACCAAAATACAAGAAAAAAATATTTTTAAAAACAACAAAACATCCAAAAAGAAAAAACCCAGCAGAACGAATGGAAACAAAAAAATGCACCCTCAAAAATGAATGTCCCCCATCATGACGTGCAATAGCAATAAATCTATTATACTATTATGCCCAAAGCTTGACTAGTTCCTTATTCCACCGAGTTGAGACACACGACACATTATGTTATTATAGTGGTTAGGCTACCGGGCTCGTCATCGTGAAGTTGCGGGGTCGTAGGTTCGAGCCGCGGGCCCGACGTTAATGTGTCCTTGGGAAAGGCACTTTACACGAATTTTCCTCACTTCACCCAGGTGGGAATGGGTACCCGGCCATAGGCAGGGAAAGATCTTGTCAGTATGTTAGTGTTCAAGCGCATTGAGCTACTTTTTTTGGAAATGCGCTATATAAATGTTATATATTATTATTATTATATATTACTATAAATGGCTACTTGCACTGTATGCTTCCCAGGAAGTTGAGTTTGTTTCAGAATGCTCTCAGGTCTGCTGGGGTAATAGTATAGATTGTGAAGCGCATAGAGCTTGCTGTTGAGCGGGGATTTGCGCTATACAAATGCTATCTATTATTATTATTATGTGTCAAGACGCCGGGGAATCAGGAACTCGTCAAGTATAGGAGATAATAATTATAGAGTTATTGGTATCGTCATAAAGATTGTTCATTTGTCTTGCCTTCAAAAAAAAAAAAATACCTATGTATCTTAAATAGAAGTCGAGATATTTGCCGATGAAGGAGGTGAGAAAGTTGCTTGGTTTCAGTGGGAAATAAACATTTGGAGAAAAGGGACGACAAAGTATGACCATTTCCTTAGCTTGAGACTTGAGAATCCTTGGACACTGAACATTTACATTTTTGTTTGGTACCTTTAAGCAACATTTTTTCCAGCAAAATCAAAACAGAAATACATGTAATATGTATTTTTAAATGGACAAAAGAGGTGAAGAGCCCTCCCCCCCCCCCCCCCCCCCAAATTTATTTTTTTAAATTGGTAAAAATTGCCTAACCTGTGCAAAAATGTAATTTTCTTCAATTTCATTCTTTAGACGAGCTCCTGATTTCACTGTGGCACGTCACAAATGTATTTCGCCCAATTTTTTAATTTTTTTTTTTCAAATAGCAGTCTCTGAATCTCTGATGTCTGTTTTATGTGCTCAAGATATTGTTTTGTCAAAATCAAAATTCTGAATGGTGAAAAAAGCAAGAAAAAAATACATAATCTCTCTCTCTCTCTCTCTCTCTCGCTCGCTCGCTCTCTCTGTCTCTCTCTCTCTCTCTCGCTCTCTCTCTCGCTCTCTCTCTCTCGCTCTCTCTCTCTCTCTCTCTCTCTCTCTCTCTCTCTCTCTCTCTCTCTCACACACACACTCTCTCTTCCTCTCTCTGCTGTATTTTTTTCTTTCTGGGTTTAGCAAATTTTAAAATCTTGCCCGACTATACCCAAATTACGAGAAAATCCCCCACAAGTTTCATATTATGCATGTGCTCGCTGGTAAATAAATGAAGTAAAAAAGTGCAGGCTTGGATTCGTGATATTTTTTAAGCAGCTCTTTCTTGTACCGTGATGAATAAATGTGTGCGCGCCTAGAGAAAGGTACCAAACGTACTTCAAATTCAAATCCTGACCTAACCCCTGAAAGTGGAAGCACAGAGAACTGGATGAAAAGTGAAGGGACGTCTTTCACTTTCCATAGGGAGGAGCATGTGAGTTCACACTTGGGAGATCATCAAAGTTCTTCAGAAAGCTGCTCAGAACAAGGTATTTTAATTTTAAAATTTATTTAAGATATAATCTTAAGGGAAGGCGCTACTGAAATTTCTATCTCTTTAGATTCTAGGCCTATCTATATATGCAATGCCCTCCGAGCGCGTTTTGTTCTGCCAATTTTTGGCCCCAGCCGCGGGGGTGTTTCGTGGGACACACTAACGCAAAGGTTGTTGTCTTCAACTTGCTCTCATGCCGCTTCTCGTGAATGGATATGAATGAAACTTGGCAGCCAATTAGAAAAGAGGTCAATCCCGTAGTATGCAGATTGACAAGTTTGTACGGGTCCATCCAAGAAGCAGTCGAAAACGTTAGCGAAAGTGGTTGATGCGGTGCGCTTTGAAGATTTTTCGGAGCTGTGATTTGTCAAACTGACTGATTTATAAGTTGTACACCATTTTTCTTTATTCCCTTAAAATGTCATGCTTCTGTGTTCAGCGGTTTTTGCGTAATCTTTAAAAATGTGGGAGTAACTAAGGAAAAAAGCGACATTGCCATTTGCGCGTGTTGGGTGAACGACCAGCGGCTGGGAAATTTCCACTGAGTGACGTCATCAGCCATGGGTCGCCTCGGGCGCTACAAACGAGGCCCCGCTTATGTGAACCGGAAAGGGGGGGAAGGATACTTGAAAACTAAACGGGGACCTTGATAACTTGCATTTGGGTTGCATTTTAGTCACAATACAATAGATTAGTAATTTTTATTTGCTGAAAATTGCTTGAGAGAAGAATAGAAACAGAAAAGCAAACATCTTGAGAAGTGGTATGGCATTGTGTTTGCGTTATGAAAGCCTATTCCCCCCTCTTGGGAAAGCACACACTTGGACTCGTCCTGTGTGCGCTGTTTGGAAAAGTGAGGCATTAAAATTGTTATTAAAAAGAGTATGGTACATATAATTTAGTCCAGTCTGGGAATGAGTACTCATCTATAGACAGCAAAGATCTTGACAGTATGTTTGAGTGTTAGTGTCTTGTGACCTGCTATTTCCGGGGTGCCTTGACAGTCAAAGCAGACTTTGTGCTGTTGAAGCTAGAGAGGGGAGCAGAGTAAGCCTGATTCCCTGTAAATTGGGGATGAATTAGATAATATTAGGGATGAGCTTTAAAATATTGAGGATGAATTAGATAAGCATTCTTGGCTTCCCAGGAAGCATACAGTGCAAGCAGCCGAGTAAGCACTCACACGCTAACAATAAACTGACAAGAACCTATTATAACTGTTCCCGTCGTTTTATGCAAGAAACATTCTGAAATTATGCAAACAGCCCAAAAATGGGGGACAGTTATTGTTGCTTACTTGGAGGCTGCAGCTACACTGTATGCTCCTAAGTGTTTGGGGGGGGGGTTTGCACGCTTTTCTTGTCATTATTTCCCTTTGAATGAAATGTGGCTATGAAAGCTTGATGTAACTGACGACTCAGATTCCCTCTTTTGTTAAATTATAATGTGTCAGTGTATCAATGTGTTCCGTGCTATTTACTGATTGACGCAATCTTAAGATTATACTGCATGTTTTAACGATCGTATAATTGTGTCATTCTTGTGAGCTCTTCAGTTTTTTTGTTTTTTATTTTATTTTATTTATTTATTCATTTTATATATATATATATTTTAATTTTTTTTTTTTTTTTTTTTGGGGGGGGGGGGGGGGGGTATTACTATGACACTATCCAAGAGGTGTTCCTGTAAAAAAAATACCTCTTTTTTTTTCCTCAACAATGAGTGGTCCTCTTGGGCAGGGTTGACTGTATGTGTATTTGTATATTATATTATTATTATTACGCCTTTTCATATGCCTGGTAAGGATTTTAAAAAATATAAAACGAAATCGTAATTGCAATAATATATTATATTGCATATCTTTGCTCTGCAGCTTTTCTTCCCAGGAAGCATACGGTGCAAGCAGCCGAATAAGCACTCCCACACTAACAATAAATTGACAAAAACCTATTATTGTTGCTTACCTGGAGGCTGCAGTTACACTGTATGCTCCTAACTAAGTGTTTTGGGTTTTTTTTTACACGTTTGTCTTGTCGTTATTTACCTTTGAATGAAATGTGGCTATGAAAGCTTGTTGTAACTGACAACTCAGATTCCCTCTTTTGTTCAATTATAATGTGTCAGTGTATCAATGTGTTCCGCGCTATTTACTGATTGACACAATCTTAAGATTATGCTGCGCGTTTTAACTTTCATAAAACTGCGCGGCAATCTTAGGCAATTGTGCTGCGCGCTTCAACAATCGTATAATTTTATCATTCTTGTGAGCTCATCAGTTTCCTATGTTAATTTTAATTTTCATATTTTTACACTTTTGAAAATATTATATATATATGAATGTTCCTTAATTGTAAGTAAAAGCATAAAGATGGAAGTGAATTTTTATTTTTTTTTATTTTTAAAATTTAAAATAAAATAAAATGTACTTAGTTAGCTTTGAGTTTGATACCTGGCATTGTATCATTCTTGAGCTCTTCAGTTTCACATGTTAATTTTAATTTTGACTTTCCTATTTTTACACTTTTGAAAATATACGTAGATGTTCCTTGATGTGAGTAAAACAATAAAGATGGAAGTGAATTTTTAAAAAATTATTTCAAAAATATAAAATATTAACGCAATCTTTAGACTGCCACGCAATTATATGATCGTTTAGACGCACAGCTTAAGATTGCGCCGATCGGTGGGTAAATAACGCAGAACACATATATGCTGCTCAGATTCAATGCTCGATGTTCGTCTATATTTATTCTGTATTTCATTTTCTCCTCAGTGCTTGCTTTTGAATGAGTTTTTTATGTGTGTGTTTGTGTATGTGTGTATTTTAGTCTTAACATACTTTGACAAAATCTACTCACCTCTGTGACTTCAAACATTTTGCAAATATAATAAATATATATATTACCTCAGAGCTGTTTGTTTGGCTTTATGTCATGCATTTCATGTTAATGTCTGGTACAAATGAAGTATGAAGTATATATATATATATATATATATATATATATATATGTGTTTCAACAACGCGCTGGAATCAGGCGCTCGTCAAATTCTGGACATGTGAAGTTATTGATGTTGTTTTACAGCTTGTTCATTTGTCTTGATTTCGGTGAAAAAATGTTCATGTATCATGAATAGAAGTCGAGATATTTGCCATTGAAGGAGGTGGGGGGTCGCCCGGTTTCAGAGGAAAAATTAGCAAGAAAATGGCCACCAAAGTCTGGCATCTTCAAAAGCTTGGGAGTCCTTTGAAATTGCAAATGTACATTTTTGTGCTCTAAATCTACATTTTTCAATAAAATCCACACAGAAAAGTGTTTTTAAATGGACCTTAAAGGTGTTGAGTCAAAAAAAAAATTCGATAAAAATTGCCAAACTGGCTGAAAAAGGCCTGTTTCTCTGATTTCCTTATTTTGACGAGCGCCTGATTTCACTACAATGCCTCATATATAGGCCTATATCTAAAACCTATGAAATATGAAATAAAATCCTTTATTTTAAGTCTCAATATTTGTGTGTGCTAAGAGAAAGGTCCGGGTTGTCGGAAATTTTGGATAATGAAATAAAGGCATATTCATGTAGCAAATTCAATAATGAACACGCAGATTTTAAAATTTTTCCACTATCTTGAGTAGGTGAGAAGATATCATGATAGCCACATTTTGTAACACAAGAGGGTAAAAGCAAAGTTTGAGAAAAATCCAATTTCTAGCACATCCTTGACCTTTGGTTGAGTACAGCAAGTTGCAAAAACAATGAATAAAACAAATCCTTTCAGTATGTTATTATAATTAAATCGTTAAACGAGTGTTTTCTGATGTTTTTATAATTAAATCGTTAAACGAGTGTTTTCTGATGTTTTTATAATTAAATCGTTAAACAAGTGTTTTCTGATGTTTTTATAATTAAATCGTTAAACGAGTGTTTTCTGATGTTTTTATAATTAAATCGTTAAACGAGTGTTTTCTGATGTTTTTATAATTAAATCGTTAAACGAGTGTTGTCTGATGTTTTTATAATTAAATCGTTAAACGAGTGTTTTCTGAGGGAGTTAAATTTTCGACTTGGTACGAATATTTTGCCTTTTCACCAGGATGCTCAAAAATAGCTTTACCGACAACTGGGGCCTTTCTGCAGGCACACAAACACATTATCATTTTATGCTCTGATAACTGTGTAGAATCCTGGGACTTTGTTTCCCCCTTCAGTCTGCGACTGCCACGTATTTCTTCGCACCCCTGACTCGTGAACTTCTGTGTTCAGATTACATAAATATGAGGCATCGTGGTGAAATCAGGTGCTCATCAAAATAATGAAATAGAAAAAAAAAGCCATTTTTCTGCCAGTTTGGCAATTTTTATCGAAGAACACGCAATATTTCTGCAATTTTGGCAATTTGTATCCAATATTGTTTGTTTGGGTTCAACACCTTTTACGTCCATTTAAAAACACGTGAGGCAGCGTGGAGGAAGCAGGCTCTCGTCAATGTTTGGCCATGTAGAGTTATTGGTATCTTAAAGTTTATTCACTTGTCTTTATTTGGGTGAAAAAAATATACATTTATCTAGAATACAAGTTGAGATATTTGCAAAAGAAAGAAGTGGGGGTCACCTGTTTTCAGGTGAAAAATTAGTAAGAAAATGGCCGCCAAAGATGAATTATTTCCTTAGCTTAAGAGTCCGTGGTAACTGAAAATTTACATTTTTGTGCCTTTAATCAACGTTTTTCAGAAAAATACACACAGAAATGGGGTTCTTTATTGGGCATGTAAGGTATTGAGCCAAAAAACAAAACTTTGATAAAAATTCACAAACCTGCGGAAAAATGTAAGTTTCTTCACTTTGATTATTTTGACAAGAGCCTGATTCCACCACGCTGCCTCACATATTTCTTTATGGATTTTACTGAAAGATGTGGATTAAAGGCACAAAAATGGTAACATCTGAATAAGCCAATCTCATTCTCAAACAGTTATTGGAAAACAGGAATTTCTCTTTTTCAAAGAATAACAGAAATAAACAAATTGATATGTCAAATACTTCTTTTATTTGATTTGTTCTTCCTGAAAGTTTAAACAGAAGCTCTCGGTTCTCAGTGTGCTATGAATTTTTTAAAGCAAATCACAAACCCGTGAACATAACATAACAGTTTTTGTGGAGCAAACACCACAGACATAACAAACATAACAAACAAAACAAACATATATGACATACATACAAAACCCTCTCCACAAACAATAATGTTTGTATCTGGGAAATAAACATTTGAGATAACAACCTTACAGTAGGCTGCATGACAGACACGTAAACTTCAATACTTACTTTCAAATAAATCATCTTTTTTTGAACAAATAATATATTACATCTTTGGTGGAATTCACAAACTCGAAAGTCTCAGCAAAAAAAAACAACAGAAAAAAAACAAACATTACAAACCACATGAGACTTGAGCTGACCAACACACATATGTACATACACACATGGTCGCTTTTATTCTTTTAAGGACAAGCAGGCTAACCCAGATTTCATGAGTTTCCAGAAATCTTGACTTACACCAAAAGTGGGCATTGCCCTACCTATAGGAGAAGTTTGGTTTCATTGGTGTGTATATTTGTTTGGTAATAGAAAAAACCCTCCTTGTATTTTAAAGAAACTGAACGAGGGGCAAAAAATTTACCTTCGATTTCCTCAAAACAGCATTTTTCAGGAAAGCCCCTTTGTGCTTAAAAGCGGCCAAATTATACAATGTGTATGTGTTTCGACGCGGTGGAATCAGGCGCTCGTCAATTTTTGGGCATATGAAGGTATAAGTATCATCTAAAAGCTTGTTCTTTTATTTTGCTTTGGATGAAAAATAAGAAACCCTCTATCTTGAAAAGAAGTTGAGATCTTTTCAAATTGAAGCAGGTGGAGGTCGCCTGATGACAGAGGTAAAATTAGAAAGGAAAATGACCACCAAATATTGGGGACTCCCAAAGCTTGAGTGTCCTTGAAAACTGTAAATTTACATTTTTTCATGCCTTTGATCAACATTTTTCAGTAGAATCCACGCTGGAATGGGTCTTTAAAGGGCCACAAAATGTGTTAAGCCAAAAATTTTTTTTTAAATATCAGAATTCTCAAAAAAATTGCCCAATGGCCAGAAAAATGCTGGCTTCTATGACCTTAATTTCATTATTTTGACGAGCGCCTGATTTTACCATGATACCTCATATATATATATATATATAAAATTATAAACACACTCATGCACACACTTTCATTCTGCATACCACATATACTTCAGTCAGTTGGTACTATGTTGCCCAAGTTACACCATACATTTCCACAACTGAGGCAGAGTTATGGGGACAACTTGACCAAGAATTCAGGAGTAACAAGGTCAACTTACAGGAAACTGACATTCAGTAATAAGTGTAACAAGTGATATCAATACAGTCAGTCACACACATAGGGGCTGTTCAAATATTTTCTTACACCTGGAGGGGGGTGGGGTGAGGTGGGGGGTCTTTGGCTCCTGTAAAAAAAGTGTAAGAAAATGAGGTGGAAGGGGGGAGGGGTAAGTAATATTCCACTTTTGTGAGGTGAAATGTAAGAAAAGTGTGAGGGGGGGGGGAGGGGGGAGGGAGTCCCAAAAAGGTGTAAGATTATATTTGAACAGCCCCATAGCAAAATCGTGGGACATGCAAGTCTTTTCTTTCACTTTAAGTACAAATTTCGCTGAGCACAGGTTTTAAATTTTAAAAATATAACCATTGCATAAATAAGAAAAAAAAAACAGATCTGAAAACCTGTCTGCTATGTGCGTGCCAGACTAGAATACTCTAAAAAATAGGTAAAAGTAAACATGATAATGCTATAAAACTTTTTTTCCAGCAAAAATTCAAACATTACAAAACTTTCAATTACCGTATCACCACTCTGATACACACATGATATCACAAACCTGATGACAATACAGAAATGAAAACCTAATTTATCAAATGTCATAAAGATAAAGAGAGGGCACAAATAAAAATGGACAAACAGAAGAAATGTTTGTGAGCAATCTCCACCCCCTTCAAATATTAAATATTATTAATGCTAAAATGGGCATGAAAGGTGTTCAGCCAAAAAACGAAAATTTGACCAAAATCCACAAACCTGCGGGAAAATGCAAGTTTTTTCACTCTGATTATTTTGACGAGAGCCTGATTCCACTATGCTGCCTCACATTTTTCTTTTAAAGGGCGGGCGGCCGCATATTTGCAATGTGCTAAGCCAGAATAGACGACTTGACCAAATGGACTCATATTTTTTTTTTTTTTAAATAGTAGAGGGTTTTACGGCGCTCGCAACTGCATAAGGTCATATGAGCGCCAAGGGGTGGGTGTCAACAGAGAAGTCCTTACAGGCAATCAGACTTAGACTGCTCACCTCTCTAGCTTCAACAGCACAAAGTCTGCTTCGACTATCAAGGCACCCCTGAAACAGCAGGTCACAAGAGTGTGACAAACATACAAAAGAAGTAGAGGAAAATGACAATAGTAAGGATCAGGAAAGAAAAAGCAGCAGTTCCCTGTTGTAGATCAGGCACAGTAATGAGCATGACGTGGAAGAATCAGCCCATTTACAATTCTACTGTGCATGAACGAGAAATGTCCCCCCTTTGGGAATGGCCTAAAGACACTACAGTCAGTGGCACAAACGGACTCAGCTTGGCCTCACCAGGATTTTACCTGTAGGAGATCACCAGAACAGGCTGGTGACATAAACACTCCATGTGGGGTTGTTTTTTTATTTTATTGTTTTTGGTTTTTTTCAAATAAAAATTCTTCAGACAGAAACTACAGAGGAAAAGAAAAGAAGTAGGATCTACCAATGATGCCCTCCAACCACTGACTATCATCAACGGACCAGTCATTGTACATTCACATTACAAGAGACAACTACATCTTCCATAGCAATATCTGACATGTCTAAACAAGCCCTTTATCACCTTGCCGCCTCATCTCACCGATCGGCGATGTCTACCACCCAGTTTCTTTGGATTTTCTCCAAAATGCCTTTGCCTTTGATGGCAAGATTTTAAAAATTATATATGAGCCTTTTGATGGCAGTGTTAAAGATTCACGATAAACAAGGCACGGTATTGTAGTTCGGTCAGGACTTTTTTGGAAATGGAGATTTGAATTCTTTGCCGCTGGCTGGCGACCCTCCGTTGGGCAAAGTGGACAGGGGGGAAGGCTTGTCATATGCCATCAACTTACGCATTTTCTCTCTCAACAACCGCTTGCGTTTCTTCAGCACTTCCGACTCTCCACTCTGGTCGTCCTCCTCGCACACAGCAGACGTACTCGGACTCTTTCCTTCTAGATTATTTGCAGAAAGATCTGGGGTCGAAGAAGAACTTTTCCGCTTTGTCGAGATTTGTGAAACGTTGTCGTTGCTGTGACCTCTCTTGACACCAGCCAGTCTCCCGCGAGTCAAGTCAGAGTTTGCGTCAAGGTCACGCGTCTGTCGTCGTTCGGTTCCGGCCGCCGACGCTCCAGCTGTTGGGAAACCGTCTCCTTGGCTCATGGGGCCGAAGACCTTCTCCAGGACGTCAGGAGGGAAGTCCTCGCTACAATCCTGTACAAAAACACACAACCAATATTGTTCTCCTTGTTAAGTAAGGATTAAAAAATCCTGTTAGGGCAGGTTCCACTGTATAAAAACTATCACCAGCGCCAGTCCATGATTGCCTGAATAAACTTCTGGGGTGGGGTGTGTGTGCGTGTGTGTTCCAAATAAAGCCGTTATTCGAATAAAAACACCAATGGACATCTTACAATCTTAGTTTCCTTTTGTTTCGTTATTTCTTCTTAGTTTTTCATTTAAATTAAAAAAGTTGCACTCGCTGCAGTTGAGAGATAGCGTCCCTCATGACAGCACAATAAGGGAAAAAATTTACCTGAGAACAGATTATGATTAGTTTTAGTAAGAGTTTTACGGCATTCGCAACCCAATAAGGTCATAGAAGTGCCGAAGAACAGAGGCGTTACAAGAGAGTTACAAACACAAAAAAGAAGGAGAGATAAGGACGATAGATGGCAGATTATGAAATTAGCTGCACTGAAAAGAAGTAAAAGAAGCAAACCACACCAGAGTGGCCACAAACCTGTTGGTGATGTTCTTCCTGGGTAGAACTTGACCTGGTTGAAGGGGCGGACGACGAGAGACGCTGATCCAACCTATCATTCGCGTCTTGAAAGAAATTACGAGACTGTGAATGGAAAAAGACAAAAGAAAAACATTAGGTTTTTTTGTTGTTTGTTTGTTGTTGTTTTTTAGCCCAGTGTCCGGACTTTGGCGACCGATATTTTTAGGTTACGTAACAATGTACTGACATGGCGCAAATTGTTATGTTTGAAGAAAAAAGAAAGAAGACAAACATAACAAGAAAAAGAGGAATTGTTTAGTCTGAAATTATGCAAACAGCCCAAAAATGTGAAATTATGCGATTCTGTTAATTTAAACAAAGAATGATAAAGGAAAATAATCAGAAATGATGCAAAAAATGATCAAATTTTGCTAAATTATGCGGGGTGCATAAAAACCACGGAGACAGCTTAACTCAAAACAACCAAAAATGTCAGACAGAACTTTGTAATTCTAAGGAAGCGCAGCGTCTTCCTGAGATCTAAACTTTGCCAACATACCTTCCTCATGTTTGTCATCTCCGAGAAAGTGCCTCTGTACTGGCTCGTATGACCCGAACTGGTGAAGGTCGTGAACTCTGACCTCGCCTCGGCTGTGACCAGGGTGGACCCGGAGCCCCGATACGTCTGATTGGTCAGTGTGAGGTTACACACCACAAGACACGGCTTCTCTTTCCACGCGTTGACCTGGTGCTGGACGGTGAGGAGAGAACACTGATGCTATATATATATATGTGTGTGTGTGTGTGTGTGTGTGTGTGTGTGTGTGAGGCAAGCTGGACAACTGTTCTAAGCCCAGAAAGCAAATTTTTGGCATTTGTTTTGTTTTAGAAAGTGTATTACAGCACTTGCAACACAATAAGGTCGAGCCAAAGATTCAAGGTGTTGTAAGAGAGTAACAAACACAAAAACAGAAGCTAGGGAGATAAAGACGATAGAGATGTTTGATAAGACAGAAGAAGCAAACCACACCAGAGCACCCGCCAACCACCCACAAATTTTGTCAGGAGAGAGAAAATTCTTTGAACAGCTGTACCTACATTAGGCTTTGAAGTATCTATTGTTGCTTTTGTCAACATACTGTTGAACCTGCTGTAATGACCCCCTGTCTTCGATAATCACCCGTACAAAAGACCACTCCCCCCCCCCATTGCGTTTTGTTACTACAATAATACTATAATGATACTTAACCACTTTTCTCCTCTACAATGGGTGGTTGTCTCGGACAGGTCCGTCCGGTCGGACGTACCTTTGACTGTTTAAACCCCATCAGACGCTGGGAGCATCCGGCGGTTATAACCCTGTTCCCTGAACACATTGGGCTCCATAATAATAATAATAATTGCATTTATACAGAACATATGCCCGCTCTATAGCAGGCTCTATACGCTTTACAACTATTGTTACAACAGAAGACACTGTGAGAGCACTCCGAAACATTATCGGCTTCCCGAGAAGCATGCTACAGTCGTTAACAATGAAACATTACCTGGGTGGGATGCCATATCTTGACACACAGGAAATCTTTCTCGCTGTCGCAGAGGTACAGCACAAAGGGGTGGGACGGTCTGTGGGAAGAGAGAATGAACAGGTCATACGTTTGTAAACAGAATAATAATATTTGTGTCCGTGGAATTTGGCACGCGTCACTTTTTACGAATGATGAGGTTATTGATATCACCTTAATGCTAGTTCATTGACTGCATAGTGTAAGACTCTGCCATGCGCCATTTTGAAAAGTGACGTGTGCCATAATCATATTGCCAGTTACTTCCAATGATTTTCTTGAATATTATTCTTTATTTTTCGTCATTTCGGTTGACTCAAATTCCAGATGTACGGAACACGTCTCGTTGAGGTTAGGTGCTTTGCCAGTGCGCGCAGAAGACGAGTTCGATTCCCTAGTGGGGCCTCGAACAACATTACCTGGCAGGTTGTACCAGACGGACGAGAGCGCCGACAAAATCGAACTCTCCACCCATTGGCTGAGTCCGCTCTAGATCCTTCACCAGCCACGCCTGAAAGAAAACATTAAAAAAATTAACAGACGGTGATGGATTCTCTCACCTAGGTGTTTTTTGGTCCTTTTTTTGTTTTTTTTGCGTGTGTGTTTTTTTAGGGGGGGGGGGGGGCAAGGATGGGTGTGTGTGTGTTTTGGGGGGGGGGGGGGGGGTGTTAATGGAAATGAATCCACAATTTGTCCAAGAGATGTGTTTGCTTTTTTCTAGTTGTCAGTGCCATCCAAATCCTTGTTGAGCAGTAACCATGACCGTACCCACTGACTTCATACTTCTGTCTATTCTCTCTAAATGACCCTGCATTTTTTCCCCCCAGTTAATCTTTGAGTAAGTTGAATCAACGCTGCTGTACGATGCAAATACGCTGTAAGTTCAGTCGAAGCTGCTATGGCGACCATCTCTGACCAAGATAATTACCTGAACAAATGACCAATTCCCGCCCTCATTCCCCCCCCCTCCCCGTATTTTTTCGGTATTGCAATGACACAGCCTAAGATAAGCACCTGTCTTACACAACTGTTTTGCTCCTTGACAGGCTCCACTGGGTATATCTTAACTCACCGACAGCCGTTACCAGGGCGTATCCGGGATGAGGTCACGTAATAAAATTGTCGAACCAGGCGGCCCTCCGGTATATATGGACTTTATAGTTTTGTTCCATATTCATCCTGGACTGCAACTGGGTCTGGCAGTTTACAGCAGTTTGGGAAGCCATCGTGACGTGATAAATTACTAGAGTTATCGGCCTTACGCTTTCGGGGGGTTTTTTTTAGTGAATTTTTTCCACAAGAGACTTATTCCCTGCCAATTCTCAGTTCGGTTGTGATTTCACTACGATGGCATCCAAGAAGCGCCGCAATATTTTTGATGCGTTTGTGGATGAAAGTGATGATGAGCCGCTTCACGGTGCTGGATCAGAGATTGAAATAGGTGAATTAGATGATAATAGCGATGCTGACCCATCATTTTGTGTTCGGGAAGGTAAAAGAAGGCAAAGATTACCTGATTCTAGTGCTAGATCTAGTATCATCTGTATACCTATGAGAGGGTCTCCCCCCCCCCTCACCAAACAACAACAAAAAATTAATGAAAAAAAAAACAAATGAAAACCTTCAAAAGGTCCACAACAAAATCTGGTCATCCTTTTTTGTTCACTTTGCTCATTATGCGGTAAAATTGCACAAAATTCTGGCCTCTGGAAATACAGCTAAAAATACAACATACGTTCATCTTCTTGGGGCAAAAATCCTCACCTCTCTTGGCTCATAAATGAGGTCACACAAGTTTTCGCTGATGGGTCTGGGCTGGACACGCGTCTGTCGCGAGGCAGTCAACGACACTCGACACTGCTTATTAGCTCCCCTGGATGAGTAGACGAAAAATGAGAGTAAAATCGTTAGCATGTGTAAAATTCTCTTGCGCGAGTCTCAGCATCACGGAGAAATAGGGCGCTTGTCGAAATCATGAAATCAAAAATATTTTTTTCCTCCAACGGGGCAATTTTTCCAGTCCCCGTCGTTTTATGCAAGAAAAATCCGGAAATTATGCAAAATGAGCCTTAGAATGTGAAATGAGGCGATTCTGTTAATTTCAACAAAGAATGATAAAGGAAAATAATCAGAAATTATGCAAAAAATGATCACATTTTGCAAGATTATGTGGGGTGCATACAACCACGGGGACAGTTTTTATAAAAATTTTGTCTTTTTTTTTTTCTTTGTTGTGTGTGTGTGAGTCGGGGGGGGGGGAGTGCTCAATATCTTTGACATCCATGTAGAAACACATATCAGTGAGAATTTTATTGAACAATGTTGATCAAGGGGACCAAAAAAAAAAAAAAGGAAATTTCCTGTTCCCAAGGACACTCAAGCTGTGGAAGTCACAAAACTTGGGCAGACATTTTCTCCCTAATTTGACCTCCAACACCAGGCAACCCCACCTTTACATCCAAATATCTCAACTTCTACTCAAGATAGATGGGACATTTTTCCTCAAACTCAAAAGCATGACTAATTAACAAACTTTAAAGATGATACCAATAACTCCATATGCACAAAAATTGATGAGTGCCTGATTCCACCGTGTTGTGACATTGTTCTGTATCTGAGTAGTATTGTGAATTTACGTATGTCGTGTACGTGTGTGTATTAAGCATTTATAATTAAAAATGTATGTATATATATTAGCCATTGTAAACCAAATTGCCTTTCTGGGATTGATAAAGATGTAATTTATTTTTCCAAATTCCTTTACAAGAGGTGAAGCTGCACACTGCAGTGATAGTTCAAGCTGTCCCTGGGGTTTTAAGCACCCCGCATAATTTAGCAAAATTTGATAATTTTTTTTGCATAATTTCTTATTTTCCTCTGTCACTCTTTGATAAAATTAACCGAATCGCATAATTTCACATTTTTGGGCTCAGTTCGCTTAATTTCAGAAAAATTTGATCATTTTTTGCATAATTTCTGATTTTCCTTTGTCACTCTTTGTTAAATTTAACAGAATCGCATAATTTCGCATATTTGGGCTGTTACATAATTTAAGAATTTTTTTGGCATAAAACCGTGGGGACAGTAAAAGTTAAAGTCTTACCTGCTTGCGGAAGCCGCCAGGTGAAACAGCCGGTACCGGCCACCCTCGCACATCTCCGACCACTCGGCCCCCGGACGCCATACTGTGACCAGGCAACCTTGAGAAAGAAAAGAATGTCTGTGCATCGCCATCATTGACACAATATACACATCGTATGGTCGCTTTTAAGGACAAGCGGGCAAACCCAGATTTCGGGGGTTTCCAGAAATCTTGACCTACACCAAAAGTGGGAATTTCCC
The DNA here is from genome assembly GCF_000002075.1 of Aplysia californica. Taxonomy (NCBI): domain Eukaryota; kingdom Metazoa; phylum Mollusca; class Gastropoda; order Aplysiida; family Aplysiidae; genus Aplysia; species Aplysia californica. The sequence continues at coordinate 435,614 of NW_004797706.1, read as the reverse complement.
TACCTATAGGAGAAGTTTGGTTTCATAGGTGAGTATATTTGTTTGATTATTTAAAAAATTCTGCATGCAGTCTTATCCCGCGGGGCGACAAACTTCAAAGGTATTTTGCATTTAAATTCGCTTTTCAATTATGACGTGTGTGTGTGGGGGGGAAGGGGGGGTGCGGGCGGCGCTGAGCGTGGTGTGAGACGCAAGACGCGAAGCCTGTGACGTCACCTACTGGTGTCATTCCCAGTACAGTAGAGGAGCTCTATCATAGCCTTTCCGTCTTCTAATAAATGTATTTATTGTCTTATTTCATAATCAATCAATGGATTAACACAGTCACTATCGCGGCGTCTCAGAAAAAAACCGTAGGAATACCCAGAGACTTACGAGCTTTAGCGTCAATGTCCCTGGAACAACATCCAGCAACTCGAAACTTCTGCACCGGGGTAACGTGTCTCGTATCCTGAAATTGAAGAAAAGTTCAGTCAATTCAACGACTTGCATACAGCAAATAATATATATAAAAAGCCTATACCTGCTCTTTGACTAAACAAAATCTTTCCAATCCTATAATCAAAATAAAATAATCAACCAGCCAACCATTTCACTGATCAGACTATCTAGAAAATATTTTAAGCCATCATTTTGTCAATAGGTAAAAAAAAAAAATTCAAATATCACAATCAATTTCTCTTTCAACAGAATCCCAATGTTCACAACAAGACTTGCAGTTTCAGTCAGTTCCACAACACGTGCAACACAATTAGGTCACATTATTATAAGTGCCAAAGATTACACACATTACTAAAACTAGAAATTAACATACACCCTAACCCCTATTCAAAAACAATTAGGAACTAATCCAAAACACTAACCCCTTAAACCCCAAACACTAACCCATAATCCAAAAACTTATCAACTAATCCAAAACCCTATCCCCCAACCCCTAACACCCATTGAAAAACACTTAGCAACTAATCCAAAACACTACCCCCTAACCCCTAAACCCCAAACACTAACCCATAATATAAAAACTTAGCAACTAATCCAAAACCCTAACCCCTAAAACCTATTCAAAAACACTTAACAACTAATCCGAAACACTAACCCCTAAACCCCAAACACTAACCCACAATGCAAAAACTTAGCAACTAATCCAAAACCGTAACCCCTAACCCCTATTCAAAAACACTTAGCAACAAATCCAAAACACTAACCCCTAACCCCTAAACTCCAAATATTAACCCATAATACAAAAATTAACAACTAATCCAAAACCCTAACCCCTTACCCTTAAAGAAGGAGGAGAGATAAGGACAAAAGATTCTTAACCGGAAAAAATGAGCAATCGTACGCACCAGAGCGCCCGCCAACCACCCACTCAAGCCTCTAAAATAGAACAAACATCCAGCCCAACTTACAACAGCCTTCTCTGCCATGGCATCCTGCAGTTTTCTATTCATCTCCTGCTGCTTTCTCTCCATCTGGCTCCGCGTGTACTCCTCTAGCCGACTCAGCTGGCTGGCACTCAGAGATTGCTGCCGTTCATGAAATACAGCCGTTAAGAAAAACAACAATTGTATGAATTCTTTGCACAAAATGAAAATGGTGAAATGGTATAGGTTTAACGCCCCTATCAACACTATTAGGTTATTTAAGGGGCGGGACCTCCTAGTTAAACGTCTGTCTCCAATAGGATCGAGTCAAGTGGAAAGTTCGTGTAAAGTGCCTTTCCCAGGGACACAACGTTGGACCGAGCTGAGGCTCGAACCCCCGAACTCGCAACCTCACGATTACGAGTCTGGTAGCCTAACCACTAGGCTACCGACGCCACAAATTCTTTCCATGACAAATGAAAGATTTACAATGGGTAAGAAAAAAAACAACTCTGGTTACTACTTTACATCACAAACATTTACAGCGGTTTTAAAAAAACTGTGAATAATTTTTTACAGGGCAAACTTTTAGTGGTTTTTTAAACAAATCTCTGTGAATCCTTTACATGACAAAGATTTACGGTGGTAAAAAAAATTCTCTGAATTTTTTTAAAATGACAAACATTTACAGTGGTTAGAAAAACTGTGAAACCCTTACAAGACAAAAACATTTGCAATGGTTACGAAAAAAACAACTCCGATGAATTCTTTACATGACAAAGATTTACGGTGGTTAAAAAAAACCTTGAAAATCCTTTACATGACAAAGATTTACGGTGGTTTAAAAAAACCAAACTTGGTGAATCCTTTACATGATGACAAAGATTTACAGTGGTTAAAAAAAAACAACAACTCTGTCATTTCTTTACATGAAAAAGATTTACAAAATAGTTACTTTAATTTCAACAATTTCTTCACAAGAGTACTTATTTTAAGTTTTTGTACGAGTTTTACAGCACCTGCAACACAAACTGGTCATAATATAAGTGTTGAAGTTGAAGATTAGAGGTGTTGCATTATTATAATTATTGTTATTATTCCTACCACCACCACCACCATCATCATGATCACTCTTACTGACCTGCACCTCCTCTGGGTTGAGAGCTCTCTCCACAGCCTCTGCGATGTCCTGACCCGACCACAAATCTTCCACTTCCTTGCGAGTCACACGACGATGTCTCCGACCGCGAACCCTGTCAGCTGGAGAGAGGGAAGAAACAAACAAAAAACAAAATCCCAGCTCATAATCTTCAAAGACAAAATCTTTAGCAACACAACCACATTTGGTTTTTTTTCGTTTCTAGAAAAATGTTACTTGAACAAGAAAGGCAGAGGTTATTTTCTCACATGCCCTTTCCTAGGAAAAGTCTGTCTTTCATATCTATTTTTCTTCCTAAAAACAAAATGAAATATAAGTAGATGTATCATACAGAAAAGCCAGGAAGATTTCACTGATAGTGTGAGTACACAATGAAGAGAGCTGAATATGAACAGTAAAGAACTTTCTCTACCGCCTATGACAAAAACGGAAAATCAAAACATGAAATGTCAACACAATTTGAAAACCTATCTTAACTAAAAAAAAAAAAGATTTTAAAAAAGAGCAAAAATGTATAATATATGGCTATTTCTTTCCTTTGGCAGAACAGCCAGTTTAATGAATCCACTTCTTGGACAACAAGACAGACACTTGGACTGTGTTCCTCAGAAATATCCCCCTTTTTTTTCAAACATAAGCTGTTGGCATCCGTAATCTGGAAAACTGTCAGAAAGAGAGCCATAGAAGGTTTTCTTTTTTTGTTTGGTTTTGGTTTTGGTTGGGGTTTTTTAAATAGTTTTTTTAGGGGGGGAGGTGAGGTTGTGAGCATAAAACCAAATGTCAAACCTGCATCCTCCGCATCCATCTCAGCCTGTAACTTGGCCATGACTTTCTCCGCCTGCTCTTGTCTCCGTTCCTCAAACGCTCTCAACGCCCGACCCTCTTCCTCCTCCGAGCGGAACACGTGGCTCCCGTCCCCAAGTTTTTCCATGTACTGCAAGACATATAAAAAAAAGACATCATTACTGAATCGTCAGGGGCTACGCCTTCTCAGCATTGGAGGCCCCACCGCCACACGAGCAATGAATCCCGGCTCCCGGGACGTCAATGGAGTGACTGACACAGCACACAGAATCACCCGTAGTCTGATGGCCTTCTGGAGGTTCAGTGGACAGAGGCTATTTCCAATCTGTGCCGGCATCATGCTTCATTTTTCTACACTGAATCGTTGTTTGCATGAAAGTGGGAACTGCGTTCACGTTTTACTTTATTTATAGAGTTGTAACCACACAGGAGCCGTCATGGGACACTTGCATTTTCCACAACAGGAAATCTATAAAGGAGAAACACAGCAGGGTTCATGGAAAAATGAACAGAGAAAATTGTTCTATCCTTCTTTAAGATGATGATAATAATAAAAAGGAGAAGGAAAAACAGAAGAATAAGAAAAAGAGGAGGAGGAGGAAGAGGAGGAGGAAGAGGAGGAGAAGGAGGAGGAGGAGGAGGAGGAGCAACAGCAGTAGCAGAAGCAGAAGCAGAAGAAGAAGAAGAAGAAGAAGAAGAAGAAGAAGAAGAAGAAGAAGAAGAAGAAATACAAAAAGTCCACATACAACCAGGTCAAAAATCAACCCCCCCACCACCTCCCTTACCATGACAGGATACTTGCGGGTGAGCACTACATCCACACATCCCACCGTGTCTCCGTGAGGGGAGAGAGAACTCAGGGGGACGCACAGAGCCGCCGGTGTCGAGCAGAACCCCAACTTGGCGCACCACGGCGCAGGCCGGGTCGAGTTGCCGCTCAGCTTCAGGGCAGTGCCCTCTTTTACCTGGTCAGAAAAGATGTCGTACGCTTCAAATATTTTTTAATTAAGTGAATTTAAAAAAAGGTCATGAAAAAATTGATTTTTTTTTTTTTTTTTTTTTTAATGGGAGGCAGCATGGTGAAATCAGGCACTTGTCAAAATAATGAAATTGAAGTAACTGGCATTTTTCTGGCAGTTTGGACATTTTTTGGTGTATTTTTTGTTTTTTTGACGTAACACTGTTGTTGTCCAATTAAGAACACATTTCTGGGAGGATTTTACTGAAAAACGTTGATTAAAACGCAATTAAAATTTCTTCGCAGCTAGACTTTTTACAGTCCACAAAAACAACAGAATAACAATAGGGAAATCATGCACAATTTCATCTCATCATCAATGCCTTTCACCCCCGGCAGGGTATAGGCCACATACAAGCTCCTTCCATTTATCTCTGTCATGGGCCATCCTTCCAAGCTCGTTCCAAGTGAGCTTCATCTCTCTCAAGTCCCTTTCCACACGCATCTCCTCCATGCGAAAGATGTTGTCAGTATGTTAGTGTTTCAGCACCTATAAATGGCTGCTTGCACTGTATCCTTACATGAAGTTGAGGTTGTTTCAAAAGCTCTCAGGTCTGCTGGGGTAATAGTATAGATTGTGAAGCGCATTGAGTTTGCCGTTGAGCGGGGATTTGCGCTATACAAATGCTATCTATTATTATTATCTCAGCTGAGTCTTTTAAAATCCACCAAAAAACCCCCCACAACAACAACCAACAGAATAACAATAGGGAAACCACGTGACAATTACCTCCAGAGGACTGCAAGCATCCTGAGCTCCGACTATCTCGGCGCCGCTGGTCACTATCTTGTCCCCGGCCTGCAGTCTCCCCCTGGTCAAGAGGTCATTGAGTACACCGTCCACCTGGGCCCTGAGACAGTACCAGCCATCGGTCACTTCCACAGACAGCTGCAGGAGAAACAACCGTGGATTGTGACAGTCAAAAGAGCATTTACAATCATAATGATGATAATAACAACAATGTTATAATAATAATAAAAATATAATAATAATGATAAAATAATAATAATAATAATAATATAATAATAATAATAATAATGACAACAATAATAATAATAATGACAACAATAATAACAATATAATAATAATTTTTTTAAAACAATGGATTAAAAAACAATTTAACGCACAATCCAGTAAAGAGTGAAACACGCTAGATCTATATACAGGTGGATTTTTTCTTCTTTTTAAATTGGAAGAAAAACTAAATATCTTTCAAAACATTAACATTTTTTCCTTATCCCTAGCACACAACCTCCCCCCCCCCCCCAAGCAAAGAAACAAAAACAAAGCAAAAAGCTTTTAATTCAATCAAACGGAAAACGTAATGTTTCCCGATGATCTTAAGCATTGCAGAATTCTCACAAGACAAAGACAGTCATACATGTATGATTCTGTGTCTCCTTACCTGGCTGTGAGTGGTTGGCGGGTGCTCTGGTGTGGTGTGCTTCTTTTTTCCTATCAAACATCTATCATCCTTATCTCCTCTTCTTCTTTTTTATGTTTGTTACTCTCTTGTAACACCTCTAATCTTCTGGCGCTCATATGACCTTATGCAGTTGTCTAAAAACTCACCTGGCCATTCGACTCCTTCTTCACGGAGCTCACACACAGCACCATCCTCTTGCCAGCCGCGTCGTCTCGCTCCAGGATCTTTCTCAGCGCACTCCTAGCAAAATAAACAATAATAATAATAACAATGAAAAAGATGATAATAATAATAATAAAAATAATAAAATAAAAATGATAATAATAACATAATAACAGTAATAAAAATAATAATAATAATGATAATTATAATTAAAATAATAACAATGATAATGATAATAATAATAAATAGCATTTGTAAAGCGCAAAATCCGGCTCAACAGCAAGCTCTATGCACTTTACAATCTCTACTGTCACACGGTAGGCCTACTGTATGACAAGAAAGAAAAAAAAAACTTTTATTGAAGCCCCCAAATGTCTCCAAAGACACGAAAGTAGTCTCTTTTTTTCTTTAACTCTTTACTGTTGTTGTTGCTGCTGTTGTTGTTGTTGTTGTTAATGTTGTTATCGATCCAGCAACAGCTGGACTCTCGCCCTTCAGTCCAATGCCATGTAGTGATAAGTGCAGGTTTGCTGCAGTAGCTGTAATGTTCCGTAGAGAGTGTGTTTTAATTTTTTTAAACTGCCCACGACTCACCTCTGGCAAAGGTCAACCTCTCTGTCGTATCTGTACTTGAGCTGGTACATGACATTCTCCGGGCTCAGACTCCTGGGACAGAGATAGAATTTTTAAAAACTAGAAACTTCGTTTCATTTGGTATTCCTTTTCCTACGGTTAATTAATTGAGGCCAAATTAATATGAAATTCTTACTCTCAGCCTCAGTCATGTACAATGAGTATTATGTACACACACTCACAAATTTACAAAAACACGCACAGAAACACACACACAGACATACAAATAAACATGGACAGACACATTTCCACACAGGCTTCAAACAACCATTTTCCAAACAAAACACAAGCAGCAGCTTTGAGTAAAGCACAGATAGTTGAGACAGTTGCCCTTTGCATTACGTGTGACACAAGACAATCCAATAGTTCAAGACAACACTTTTTAAAACATTTTTTTTATGATAGAGGGTTCTACGGCGCTCACAACTGCATAAGGTCATATGAGCGACAAGGGGTGGGTGTCAACAGAGAAGTCTTTACAGAGAATCAGACTTATTCGACTATCAAGGCACCCCAAAATAGCAGGTCACAAGGGAGTGACAAACATACAAAAGAAGTAGAGGAAAATGACAACAGTAAGGATCAGGAAAGAAAAAGCAGCAGTTCCCTGTTGTAGATCAGGCACAGTTATGAGCGTGACATGAGTCAGCCCATTTACAATTCTACTGTGCTTGAACGAGATATGTCCCCCCCATTTGAAAACGGCCTAAAGACACTTCAGTCAGTGGCACTGCCCTGGCCTATCACAAAACTAAAACAAAAAAAAACGTTGAGTTTTTCAAAGTAGACATTTCTCCGTCCCCATTGACACAATTTCGATTATTTTCAACCCTGCCTGTCAGGACCAACCCGGGCGGAGAGGTGTACAATTATACAACACCTCAGCAGAAACACTTGAGACACTTGATCAAAGAAATTCTCCCCACTCAGGGAATCAAACTTGGGCCTCCTGTGTACAACGGCGAAGAACCTAATTGCTGCACCACAGACACAGGTTATTAAAAAAGAAACTTTAAAATAACACAAAGGTCTCTCGTAACAATATTCTGGTTTAACAACCACAGAGAAGAAGACTCCACATCACACACAATGGATAGACTAAGGGAAGCTGGTGTCTCTAGAGGGTCGGGGAGAGACAGCAACCTGCGTGGAAAAGCCAGAAGAATATCCAACCAGCTGATAACTGGCACGATCAGCAGGCAGACCCTTTCATGGATCCTGGAGAGGAGGGAGGAGCAGCTATGACATTGTACTGCCTGCAATGATCAGGGATGCCACTCAACTTTTTTGAAAATAGCTGAAAATCCACGCGCCACGGACTCGCTAACATATAATATGAATATCAATTTGAAACCCAAATGGTGCTGAGATTAGCACAAATCTTCCGGGGGGGTTTTCTCCCTGTGATTTGAACTTATGGCGAAGTCTTTGTTTTTCTGTTGTTTTTCTGTTGTTTGAACATTTGTCGCAAGTTGTGCGTGTGGGATTTTTTGTTGTTGTTCATTCTCCAACTATAGATTCTATCTCGATCTCAATAACGGAATAGCGGATCAGGATCAAAATACCGGAAATAAGCGGAAAAGTGGCATCCCTGAATGATGCCTATTCTCCAACCAAGTAACCAATCAATAATCTCAGAACAAATGGACATATCATAGAAAACATCTCGGCAGACCTGCCGGCCAGGTGGTGAGGGAAAGAAACTTCCGAGGCGGCCAGCTTCCACACAATCCAGCGGTAGTGGTTCTCTGTCCACGATTTGTCCATCAGTTTGGGATCTACACTATCCAGAGTCAGCAGGGCACTGAGAAATGGAAAAAACAAAAGTTTAGAAAATGAAGTACCAATTACTCAGAAAACTAAAATACAAAATGACTTCATTCCCAAATAGAATTTGTTTGGGGGGGGGGGGGGGGGGTTGTTTTTTTATAGGTCTTTTACGTCCCATCGACACAATTTTGATTATATTCTCTCATAATTCATGTGTCACACCCAAACCTTGATTGGATTGAGGTGCGGGCCTGGCAGTGAATGGGTTAATAGTTGTAAGGCCCATAGAGTATGCTGTAGACTGTGGATATGCCTTACATAAATCCTATTATTATTATCATTATTATTGTCATCATTATTACTATCATTATTATTATTATTATCATTATTATCATCTTTTTATTACTAATATTATTATCATCATCATCATTATTATAATTATTATTATGATCATTATTATAATTATTATTATTATAATTATTTTTATTTTCATTATAATTATTATATTTCTTTCTATTATCATCATCATCATCACTACAATCATCCCAGACCTGTGGAACTCCTCCCAGCCGGCGAACCCGTGAGCGTCCGGCACCAGGAGCGCCCCGTCTCCTAGCAACACGCTACCTCCCAGGCCGGGGTAGTGACGACGCAGGTCCAACCGGAACAGAGCCGCGCTGCAGCTGCTGACGCCCAGCGTGGACTCTGACACGCCCAAATGTAGCAGCTATGGGGGGGATGGGGGGAAATACATATATAATTACTCAGGTAAAATGAGAGAGAGAGAGAGAGAGAGAGAGAGAGAGAGAGATAGAGAGAGAGAGAGAGAGAGAGAGAGAGAGAGAGAGAGAGAGAGAGAGAGGGGGAGAGAGAGTGAGAGAGAGCGAGTGAGAGAGAGAGAGAGAGGGAGAGAGAGAGAGAGGGAGGGAGGGAGGGAGGGAAGGAATAAGACAAACAGAGAGAGACGAGTAAGCGAGAAGCAAGGAAACACTTTTTTTTCCAAAAGTGAAAATACAGCAACAACAAAAAAAGAAACACAGAAAGAAACAACAAACAAAAAACCACCGTACCTCTTTTCTACTCAGATCCCACAGAGGAGCCAGACCGGACTCCTGATATGACCTTGAACCTCCATTCTTCGACCTTTCTTCCAGCCACCGACCTTTCCGAGGCTGAATCTTTTTCCGCAGTTTTACCCTGCACAACTTGTCCTGCCTCATGCGAGCTTCGTCGAGAACATCCGCGGGCAACATCGCCCTGGCACTTTGGGTTTTCACACCGGCAGAAATAGTCGCACAACCGGCAGTCGCCTCTTCATTAGTAGCGTTATTACTTCCCCTCACAGAGCTCGGTTGATGTACAACAGACTTTGCTCTCCCCTCGCGTTCTTCCGATTTTTTTGAGTCGTCACTTTGTAATTTAGCGTTTTCTAATTTAGGACTCGATGGCGGCCCACAACTGAGAGCCACAGCGGGGTTTGATTCTGCCGGCTGTTCCATCACCTCCGATAAGTTATCCATCTCTCGACAAAGCAATCTGTTCTCCTCCTCGTCATTCATGTCAAACAGAGACTCGTCCACGACAGAAGGAGCAACGCTACAGTTGGGTATTTCTGAGTTCCGTTCAGACGCAGAATTCTCGGTGTCTGCGGCAGCAGTAGCAGAATTTGTCTGCCCAGCATCTGTTATCTCTCCTCTTCTTCCTCCCCCTCCTCCTCCTCTGCCTCTTTTAGAGAAGAAAATGTACGACTTGGAGGAGGTGGAGGTGTCAGAACTGTCTACGGGACGGCTTTGTCTCGATCTGGGAGCGATGAACCCCGAGGAAGATCCTGACGTCCGAGGGGACTGAGGATGAGGACGTGCCAAAGTGGATGTGGAGCTGAGGGTGTGGGCGGTACTTTTGTACGGTGGCTTGAAAGTGGACGTCGTCTTTCCCTTCACGGCATCTACATGTCCACTCTCAAGCTTGGATGCCAGGGGATCCCTGTCAGAGACAAGACATATTCAAATTTTAGTTTTAGACTTAGTGAGAGTTTTACGGTACTTGCAACACAAAAAGGCCATATAAATTGCAACTCAAAAAGTTTTTTTTATAAGTGCCAATGATTAGATACGTCACAGGAGAGTAATGTATAAAGAAAAGAAGGAGATATGAAGATGTTAGATGTTTTGAAAGCAAAGAAAGGAGCAAACCACCCACCATTCAAATTAGAATGTACAGCTTAGAGACAGAGGAATAGAACTGTCAAATTGTTTTGGCTTAAAAAAACAGAAGCACATTAACACAACACTTATCATTAATAGCAGGGAAATATAACAGAAGGACAACAATACTTATCATTAATAGCAGGGAAATATAACAGAAGGACAACAATACTTATCATTAATAGCAGGGAAATATAACAGAAGGACAACAATACTTATCATTAATAGCAGGGAAATAGAACAGAAGGACAACAATACTTATCATTAATAGCAGGGAAATATAACAGAAGGACAACAATACTTATTATTAATAGCAGGGAAATAGAACAGAAGGACAAAGAGAAACGAAAGAAAAAATGAAAAGTAGAACCTCCATCAATGCACAAAGAAAAGAATCCTTTACATTTGGTCGCTTTTAAGCACAAGTGGGCTATCCCAATAAATGCTGTTTTGAGAAAATCGAAGTTAAACGTTTTTAGATCCTTATTCAGTCCCATTAAAATACAAGGAGAGTTTTCTCTATAACCAAACAAATATACACACCAATGAAACCAAACTTCTCCTATAGGTAGGACAATGCCCACTTTTGGTGTAGGTCAAGTTTTCTGGAAACCTCCGAAATCTGGGTTAGCCCACTTGTCCTTAAAAGCAACCATTCAACACTTTGCAGCCACACAGCCAGCAGTACAAAATACCCCATCTGGTCACCCAGCCAGGAGAATATCCGCAACAAACTTTCTCAGGCCTGGCACAGGTTCTGCGCTAGGTGACTGGAACAGATAATTTTCACCGGCGCATTATTGCGCCAAGTGACGCAAAGTGTTAACGAACCCTATATGTGAGGCATCGTGGTGAAATCAGGTGCTCGTCAAAATATTGACATCAGAGAAAAAGGCATTTTTCCACAAGTTTGGCAATTTTTATCGAAATTTTGTTTTTTGGCTAAACACCGTCTATGTTTGTATGAAAACACATTCCCATGTGAATTTTACTTAAAACCCTTCTTGAAAGGCACAAAATATGTAATTTTCAGCTTTCAAGGACTCCTAAGTTATTGAAGTTGCCAAACTTTGGCTGCCATTTTTTCATTTATTTAACGACTGAAACCAGGCTGCCCCACCTCCTTCAATTGCAAATATCTCGACTTCTATTCAAGCTAGATAAATATTTTTTTCATTAAAAGCAAGGCAAATGAACAAGCTTTCAGGTGATATCAATAACTCCACATGCCCAAAAGTTGATGAGCGCCTGATTTCACCATGTTGTGCCACATATTTGTTTCCAACAGTTTCATTTTTTAAGCACCAGTAACAAACTATTGTAAAACAAACAGAGAAAATTCATAAACATCTCAGAGGTTATGAGAGGACAAATAAATAGCTCTGAAGTTCTCATGTGATCTTTATTTCTTCTTTCACTGTTGTTCAAAAAGACTTAGAGAAGAAACTTCGTGCAAACATTAACAATATTTTTTAAACCAAGATTTATGCTTGCATTTACCTTTCACTTGCTTCAGGACTTTCGCCGGTCAGAACGGGTTGCAGCCGCCTCCTTTTGAAGTCTCTCCTGTCACAATGAAATTCTAAAAGAGGAAAAAAAACACAGAAGTTTGAGTGAAAAAACAGCAGGTTTCTTTCTCAGGAAAAGAAGACATGTAATAGAAAAAAAGGGAGACAAAGAGGTCGTGTGATACTGTTTCATCATGGCAATCACACAGCAGGCAGGCAGGCAGGCAGGGTATCCTAACGGATTCTGTTTAGGTTAAGGTAGGAATTCAGTGGGATGTGTCGTGTCTGCAGGGAAAAGATAGTGATTTCTTCTCTTTTTGTTCTTTTTTTTTTTTTAGTATGAGTTTCACGGCACTTGCAACACAATAAGGTCATATAAGTGCCGAAGTTTAGAAGTGTTACAAGAGAGTAACAAACAAAAAAGGAGGAGGAGAGATAAAGACGATAGTTGTTTGACAGGAAAGAAGGAGCAAACCAGACCAGAGCACCCACCAACCACCCACTGTTCTCTTCTACTCAGGGAATTTATTTAGTGCATCTTATAGCACAGATCTACAACTTTATCTAAACAAGTACAAGCCTGAATCCTCCAGAACAAGAACACAAATCTTTTTGTTTTAGTACAGGTTTTACGGCGCTCGCAACTGCATAAGGTCATATGAGCGCCAACGGGTGGATGTCAACAGAGAGAAGTCCTTACAGGGAATCAGACATACTCTGCTCACCTCTCTAGCTTCAACAGCACAAAGTCTGCTTCGACTATCAAGGCACCCCGGAAATAGCGGGTCACAAAAGAAGTAGAGGAAAAAAATGACGATGGTATAAGGGTTAGGAAAGAAAAAGCAGCAGTTCCCTGTGTTGCAGTTCAGGCACAGTTATGAGCATGACACTGATGAATCAGCCCATTTACAATTCTACTGTGAAAAAAAACATGTTCTGTCCGCGTCGTTTTAAGCAAGAAAAATTCTGAAATTATGCAAACTGAGCCCAAAAATGTGAAATTATGCGATTCTGTTAATTTTAACAAAGAATGATAAAGGAAAATAATGAGAAATTATGCCAAAAAAATTATCCCATTTTGTTAAATTATGCGGGGTGCATAAAACCACGGGGGCAGCATGTCAATGTCCCTCCCTTTGGGAATGGCCAAAAGACAGAAATCTTTCTCACCTTCGTTCTTTGGCCTCTGAGGAGCGAGGAGTTTCTTTCCAATTCTCCTGTCGGTAGAGTCTGGAGAGAGGGAGAGTAAATCAGAGTAAAATGCTTGTGTGTGTGCATGTGTGTGCGTGTGTGTGTGCATGTGTGTGTGTGTGTGTGTGTGTGTGTGTGTGCATGTGTGTGTGTGTGTGCGTGTGTGTGTGCGTGTGAGTGTACACCTGGTGAAACACCAAACCAATGTGCCAGGATCTGGACAATAAAGACGTATCTTATCTTACTATCTTAAGGAAGGAAAGAAATTACTCACTGATTTCACACAGAGCGAAGAGACACAGAACAACTGAGCACTCCCTTACGCCACAACAGAACTGTTTCAAAATTTAAAGAAGGGAGTGTATACAGATCCGGTAACCGGGAACAAAGTCACAAAGTATACAGACCCGGTAGGGGAACTCTTTTGTGATTTCGGAAAGTTTCAGCGCCTCTTGGCTCAGGGTAGATCTAGGTTCTTCTAGATCTATGGCCCAGGTCTAGATCTAGATAGACAGACATAAATCATTGATCTAGTTTCGAGGCTAGCCTAGATCTAAATGAAGATTGCGGATGTCTTTTCGATGAACGATTGTTTTTCCTCCGTTTTAGAGTTGGAGGAATCACAAGACACAATTTGAAGAAAAGAACAATGTCATAATTTCAATCGAGCAGTCACCCTCTCTATTTCTCTCTCTCTCTGTGTGTGTGTGTATCGCTCGAATTCTCTTTTTCTTTGTTTGTCTCCGTCTTTCTTTCTCTCCAACTATTTCCCACTCTATCTTTCTCTCGTTCCCTCCTACCAACTGGGGCATGTCATACATTTTGCTAGCACTTCTCTCCTCCCTCTCTCTCTCTCTCTCTCACACACACACACACACACACACACACACACTACCGGGTCTGGGCGCTGAAACTTTCCGAAATCACAAAAGAGTTCCCCTACCGGGTCTGTATACTTCGTGACTTGGTTCCCGGTTACCGGGTCTGTATACTTCGTGACTTGGTTCCCGGTTACCGGGTCTGTATACTTCGTGACTTGGTTCCCGGTTCCCGGGTCTGTATACACTTCGTTTAAAGAAACGACAAATTTTGTTTCTTGTTCTTTGGGTTGTTTTTTTTCTAAATCCATCAGTTTAGTTTATGGTTTATAGTTTTAGTAGAGGTTTAACGGCACTCACAACTGCATAAGGTCATATGAGCGCCAGAAGATTAGAGGTGTTACAAGAGAGTAACAAACATAAAAAAGAAGAAGGGGAGATGAGGACGATAGAAATCCATCAGTGAAATATTTACACCACTGCAGAAATAAAATCCATCAGTGTCCGGCCTGTTCTCCAGTAGTTTTCATGATCACATTCTCTCTGTGGGACAAACCGGACTACATTCAAGTACTTGAAAAGATTTTTCACTGGTTCAGACAGCAAAGTATTTTAAGACTTCGTCAAACACTGCCATTTCTTCCCTGCCCGACCCCACTTCTCTACACTCTTCTCGTTTAGCATCGATCAAAGCCAAACAAATCCAGGCAAGACTGAAGCAATATAAAGCCCATAATAAAAATATGCTTAACAGGATTCATTATCTTCTCTTCGTCTTCGGCTGTCCATCAGTATCGATGACGACGACTGGGAAAAAGTTCATGGGCCACAAGGTCTGTTTTTGAACCACAACATCTTCCACAATTTAGACATTGGTGAAAGTCTTACTGCGACAGTCTGTAGCTTTAGTATGAGTTTTACGGCACTTGCTACACAATAAGGACAAGGTCATATAAGTGCCGAAGATTAGAGGTGTTACAAGGGAGTAACAAACACAATAAAGAAGGAGGGGAGATAAAGATGATAGATGTTTGATAGGAAAGAAGGAGCAAACCACACCAGAGCACCCGCCAACCATCCGCTGCAATGGTCTGAAATTTCTGGTTCATTAAGATGAAGCATTAACACAAACCAAAAAAACTCACCAGTAGAGCAGTCACTTCTGTCGTCTTGGAGGCGGTCGTCCGGCGGTACAGCCAACAATGAGCCTGGCCCAACATCCTCTTGCTCACAACTCAGAAGACTTTGGGCAGCTCTCAGCGCTGACTTTGACAGAACCACACTCCTTCCCTTGCCAGTTGAGAACCCCGCAGGCTCCCCCGCTCTCGCGTTAGGCGCAGCACGATTCATCCCTGTGCGATCGGCATCAGAACCGTCCAGCAGATCACAAAGTTGACCAGATAAAGCGGCTTCTTCTACATCAGCCAGGTCGTGATCACTCTGTTCTGCCAACCATAATTTTTCAGCATCTTTCATAGATTTGTCCGATACAGGAACATTAGCCCCGCCTGCAGTTTGAAAACCAGATGGACTGACAGCTGGAGAGGTATAAGAAGTCTTACTATCATTTTTCTTTGATGTACCTGTCAGCTTTTCATTTTTCTTTTGAGTAACTTGTCCATCATTGGTATGAGCTGTGGGCTGCTTCAAACTTTCGGTTCTTTGTTCACCAACAGCGGTTCCCTCATGTTCAAAGCTAGCACCCTCCTCATGCCACAAAGAACGGGCATGTTGTAAGCCTTTCTCCGACACCTTCATGGCAGCCCCGCCCGCCGTAGTAAAACCAGCAAACACGCCTTTTGAAGAAGCAGATCTCAAACCACTGACTGGTCCGGAGAAGTTGGCTTCCCCCTGAAGCATCTCACCACACTCCCCACCACTTTGAGCTCGTTGATCGTTTGTCCAGAGGGACTTGGCTTGAGCCATCGCGTCATCCGATACTCGGACTTGTCTACCTGCTGCCGTTGTGAAGCCTGACATAGGTTTTGAGTTCGGCGCTTCCGCCTCGTGTTTAGAATACTCTGTGACATCAGAAAAAGTGTCCTTTGGCTCGGGTTCAGAACCTTTCACGGGTGATGAACGATCTGATGCCGCTTGAAGCATCTCACTTTGACCGTCATTCCACCAAGACTTGGCATGAGCCATTGCATCTTCCGAAGCCTGAACATTTTTCCCAGCAGCCGTCATGAATCCTGACACAGGTTTTCCTTTGGAACCTTCTTCTTCTCCCTGCATTCCATCACTCCACAAAGACTTGGCGTGCCTGAAGGCTTTTTCAGACACCCCCACACTTTTACCGGCTGCAGTCATGAAACCTGGAACAGCTCCATCTTTCAATGCCTCTCCCGTCTGTCCTCGGGTTGTTCCGCTCATGTCTTTATCCTCAGCCCATAAAGTCTCAGCCCGACTTAATGCTTGTGCCGAGACTTGAACGCCTTTACCAGCAGCAGTGATGAAACCTGCCATGGATTGTTTCCCTTTAGAAATCTCCGGTTCTCCCAGCTGTCCGTCTGTCCACAAGGACTCACTGTGAGTCATAACTTCTGCCGACACCTGGATATCGTTCCCACCTGCGGTCGTGAAGCTTGGCAGTACCGCTTTTGACACCTGTAATGAGTGAACTTCTCCAGATTTTGTGAAACCAGTGAGAGCACTGTCGTGGCCAAGTCCAGAACCGCAAGTGGGTAACGAGAGTCCCGACGCATCACGAAGCACCTCATCACTCTCCGGAGCATTATTTTGATCTTCCGTCCACAAAGATTTAGCTCGAGTCATCCCTTCCTCGGAAACTTTAACTTCCTTCCCTGCCGCAGTGACAAATCCTGACATTGGCCTCGCTGTAGACACTTCCCTCTCTGCCTGCTGCACTTCTATCCACACGGACTTGGCGCGACTCATTGCCTTGTCTGAAACCTCAACATTTTTCCTGGAGGCTGTCATAAAGCCGACCATGGGTGGTTCTTTCAAAGTCGCATCAGCTTGCGGTTCTCCAGAAGTATTGAGTGCCACAGACATTGAGGCTGCGTCTCTGCTCGATAAATCACCACCATCCTCCGAGTGCGACATCTCAGCTTTTCTCAAAGCTTGTCTAGACACTGTAACATCTGCTCCCCCAGCTTTTCTGAACCCTAGGGTAAAATTGCTTTTCGATGTTTCCTGGTGTGCTATTGTCTCTCCAGACTTCTCTGCTCCCGTTGAGAGGGAGGGGAGTAGTGAGGCTTGAGGACCTGGGTTCGAACATTGTTGTAAGCCAGTGAAAGGACGAAATTCCTCCTTACTCTCTCCTGCACTGCGGCTGCCGCTCGCGTCATTATTCGTGTCCATGATATCATCACACTGTTTTAGTATCTGCTCCAGAGCTGCAACTCTGGCGCTGTTGTTTGTCTGTTTTGTACCACAAGACTGATTCAAAACACGGCCCGTCTGATCTCTGGACGTCGCGACAGTTTTCTGTTTAAGTTTTGGGGGCTTGAAGGGTCTGAAACCTTTGTAACTTTTGTCAAATTTAGGCTTACTAGCATTACTCTTTGTGTTTTCGCAAACATTGTTCACCGGCTTTGTTCCTCCTGGCGGCTTCACCGTGCTGCTGAGCGGCGGTTTCTCTGCCAGGCGAGTACTGCCGGGAACAATTTCTTTTGGAGGGACTTTTGGTGGGATTTTATCTGCTTGTTCACCACAGTCGGTTTCATTTCTTACAGACTCCCACAATAGCCTGGCCTTCTGCTGTGCCGTTGCACTCAGAGAAATCGCACGACCACCGGCTGTCTGGAACCCAAAAGTATCCGCACAGTTCCCAGCCACTGAACCAGCACTGGGAGCTTTGGGAAGACGATCGTCCTTACCATTCCCACACTGTCCACTGGAAAATGTCCTGTTCTCGCTGTATGTGGCATTCCCAACACGACCGTCACAAGCATCAGGGTCTCTATCTTCCTGGCATTCCATCATAACCTGCTGAGCCATCTCTGTACTCTCCTCTGTCCTTGAAATGGGAGCCCCTCTCCCTGTGGTAAAGCCGGATGGTTTCGAAAAGACAGAATGAGTCGCTTCTCCATCAACTGTGCCAGCAGAGACTCTCTGAGGGGAGCCATCAAAGGTAGCATCACCAGAGTCACCGATTCCTCTCTTACAAGAAGCATCTGAACTTTTCGCATCTTTCTCACTACTTAACCGTCCGTTAGTGCACTCCGAAAGAGAAGCCGTAGTGAAACATTTCATCAACGGCGAAGCGGGAGAATTTTTATCCTTGTCGTTGATGGTGAAGTCACTTTGGTTCATTTCATTTTGTTCCTGATTCTCAGTTTCTCTGGGTTTACTTTTTACTGTCCCCGTTTGATACGTTGGTCTACAGAACCCAGACGTGGCAGCCCGAGGGAAAGATTTCTCCGATTTGCCTGTACTACGTTGATCAGCAGAAGCTGTTACATTTCTGTGACCATCAGAACGAATACAATTCTCCACACTATGTGTATCTGACATTGTGGTATCTTCTTCTCCCTGTAAAGAGTCCTCTGACATATGTGCAGCAGCTGTGAGCATGCAATCACTATCTGAGGCCATGACTTTCGTCGATCCGTCCTCAGCGTGCGTCTGTGAGGACTCAATCTGAGAAAACTCGGTGGCTCGCCACATTTGAGAGGAGAACATGAATTCATCCGCGTCTTCAGGCGTCGTCGTAGGACTGTCACCGGTGCCGCGCGCTGTCTCAATAAAATCCTCTACACGTGCCGCGGCTGCATCAGCGTGGTGATGATTACTGCGTTTATCTACCGCATTTTGAGTATCAGAAGAGTCTGATCTATAATTAGAGTTGTTGTTTCCAAGTTTACACGTTACTACTTTATCACAGAGCCGAACTGTTAGTTCTCCAGCCGAAGTACGTTCAGCTTCAGGCATCGTTACAGATTCCACAGTCCCAACATTCAAGTCTCTTCTTTCCACAGAACGAACAGCATTGTCCTTTCTCCCTTCAGACATTTCTTGAGCCCAGAGAACATTTGCTGCACCCTTCGTCGTTGTCTCCGGCGGCTTTTCCTCCACGGCCTCATCACAAAACACATCTGAGAACCTGGCGAATCCTGAGGACAGACAGACAAAAATCACAATTACTCTGGTTTGAGGGTTTTAGTTTTTGAAAGAATACTGCACTTGCAACACAAATAGATCATATCTAAGTGCTGAGGATTAGAGGTGTTACTAGAGAGTGACATCCAAAGAAAAGGAGAAGGAGGATAAAACGTTTGATAGGAAACAAAGAGCAAATCACACCAGAGCACCCACCAACCACCCACATAATTACTTTGAGACAGTAATGAAGAGGAAAACTGGTTAAAGAATAAGTGGAATAAGTTCCCTTTCTTTTGGAGAAAATAATCCCATCAATGTAGAATAGAGGTCAAAATATTTGCAATTTAAGGAGGTGAGGGTCACCTGGTTTCAGAGGTAAAATAAGCGAAAAAATGGCTGACGAAGTTTGGTAACTTCCATAGCCTGAGAGTCTTTGAAAACTGAAAATTTACATTTTTTATGCCTTTAAGTTTTTCAGTAAAATCCACACAAAAGTGTGTTTTTAAAAGGACATAAAAGGTGTTGAGCAAAAAAAATTTTTTTTTTAAATTTAAAAAAAAAAAAAGACCCATATGCCAAAAAATGCTGAATTCTTTGATTTCATTATTTGGACGAGTGATTTCATCACGATGCCTCACATATATTATATTACTCCAGCAGACGTGAGAGCATTCGGAAACAACCTCAACTCTCTGGGAAGCATACAGAGAGGAAAAACAAAATGTGTCACCACATGATGGAATCAGGCTCTCGTCAGTTTTTGGGCGTGCAGCATTACTGGTATCACCCTAACGCGTGTTTATTTGTCTTGCTTTTGATGAAAATAATGTTCGTTAATCTTGAATACAAGTCGAGATATTTGCGAATGAAGGAAGTGGAGGTCACCAGATTTAAGAGGTAAAATTGGTGAGAAAATGGCTGCTAAAGAATAGTTAATTCCTTCGCTTGAGAGTTCGTGAAAACTGAAAATTTACATGTTGTGTGCCTTTAATCAACGTTTTTCAGTATAATAAACACAGAAATATGTTATTAAGAGGGCAAAAAAAGTGTTTAGCCAAAAAACGAATTTTTGATAAAAATTCACAAACGTGCGGAAAAATGTCAGTTTCTTCACTTTGATTATTTTGATGAGCGCCTGATTTCACCAAGCTGTCTCACAAATAATTATTTCAGAAACAACTTACCGAGGAGATCCTTCTTTCCTTTTTTTGACATTGCAGGTTGATGTGGAGGATTCTTGGGGCTGACAGCTTTTTGTTGACAGTCTACAGCAGAGTGGTAGGCTGGGGTGATGGCCGCCTGTCTCACCGATGGCTGCTCCGCTACACACTGAAGTCTTACAGCCTTGGAGGAAGTGGGAGTTTCTGATAGTTTCGGCGAATGCATTATATTCGAGTTCACTTTCCCCGTGTGCGGTACTGTAGCTTGGAGAGATGGTAGTTTGGAAGACAAGGCCGCGTTCAGCAGTTTGGACAGTCGCATCTCGGGGGTCTCCTCTTCTGCGCGTTGGGTCGGGTACACAAACTTTTTCCGTTTGCTGGTCAGGAGACTCAGCAAGGGTTTGGCCAAAGACGGAGAGGGTCGGGAAGACGAGGGAGTTACTACAGAAGATGAAGATGACGAAGAAGAAGCTGCTGATGAAAGCAGAGGTCTCGGCGATTGCAGAGTCTTCAGTGACTGAACGGTGACAGTCGGAGATACACGTGACATGGTAGATAAGGATGACGAAGAAGAAGTCGCTGATGAAAGGAGAGGTCTCGCCGACTGCGGAGTCTGAAGTGACTGAGTGGTGACGGCAGGGGATACACGTGACGCAGCAGATAAGGATGACGAAGACGAAGCTGTCAGAGTGTGTTCACCGCGTGAGGCACACGGGACTGTGGTGACTGGACCCGAAGTTGATGTAGCCACCGTTGCCATCGAGGTTTTGGACAACGGACAGTTTTGATCCTCTGTACAGCCCACAGTTCGGGAACACTCTTTCGTCTTCTGTTCATCAATAGTGCGAGAAGGTACACCGCTCTTGCTGTCAACAACACCCTTGACCAATCCGCCTTTGTCTTCATCACTGCTTCCCCCATCAACACAGACACTGTTGCCGTCAACATCAGGAGATGCTTTCTCCTTATCACAAATTTGCTGATTCTCGGCCAAAGCCACAGCCAAACATAAACTTTCATCATCCTCTTCAAAGTCACAGTCTAGAGTTCTGAAACCATTCATTGTACCAGCCTTCTTATTCTCTGATACCATAACAGTAGCCTGTTTATTTTCTGTGCCACACTTCACCTCAGAACACTTTACTAAATCGTCCTCCTTAAAAAAACTTTCTGAACTTTCTGAACTATTCTTCCTGTGAGGTACATCAACTCTCAACACTTTCTCCGCGAGACAAGGGTCGCGCACTTCCTCCTGCACCGCCCTGTGTCTGTCAGCTCTGTCGTCTACCTGAGAACTCAGCAACACCTGGCTACAGAAACTTGACGCCAGAACTTCGAAAGAATCATCCGGACCGAAGCCGTCTGTTTCACATCCCACAGCAGCAAGACCGGACTCCGCATCGTCCACTTCCTCGTGAGACATTTCCGCGTCACCCTCTTCATAGAGCCCACTGACTCTATCGGCAAGTCCCTCCACCTGAGAACTCAACAACGGCTCCTCTTCCTCCCACACACTTTCATGTTCACCTCCGTCGTCTGCTTCAAACATCGAGAGAGACAAATCAGCTAAAACAGCATCCCCGAGTTCATTGAGCTCAGGAGCGTCTTCCGTTATCTCACTAGGGGGTAGCTGCTCACCCATAAGGAATTCCCTCTTGCTGTTACTCAGTTTCTTCAGACGTCCGCTGTCACTCAGTTCCTTCAGATGTTCGTTGTCACTCACTGTCATATCTAGCCCTTCTACCGTGCTTAGATTACCTCCAGCTGTATTTTCTACATCTCCTGGTCCCATATCCTCGGTGGAGAAGCGCACTTTTTTCCTGGTTGACAACTTTGGGGTCTTAGGGTTTTTCAGAATTGACTGTGGAGTTTTTGACCCCTCATCGAGGCCATTTGATAATCTTTTACCTAGATCAGTCATAGGAACAAGGGAATGTTCCAAATTTGAGCAACCTTTTCCTGGATCACAGCTTTCACCAACAAAACTTTGTACATTTCCGAGACCAACCTTTCTCACTGGCGTAGTTTGATCAACATCTCCTAAATCAGAATTCTTCCTCGTACCATCGAATAGAGTATTTACACCTAAGGAGTCTCTCGGTAAATTCAAAGCCTGTACCTCGGCTCTCCGATCTTTGTTACCAGAGCACCTCTCACCAACTCCCGACACTTCACACTTTGTATTTTCCTCTACATGCATCTGCGTAACTTGCCCTCCGTCCTTTGTACCGGCTTCTGCAGGAGAACTCTCCTGACTACAGAACACCATTGACAACAACTCGTCTATGTGACTCGAGCGTCTTTCATCTTCTACACTGCGATCTTTATCTTTCACTCTTTCATTCTCGACCTCATGCGGGGTTTGAAAGTCTTGAAAATTTTCTTCCGACAGACCTGACCTGTCAGATACAGCTATAGAACAATCTCCTCCTACATCAGAATTATCAAGTACAGTCAAGCCTTTCTCCCGACTTCCTCTTCCTGCATCATCTCGAATAGATGAACCTTTTTTACCCGATTCACTGCTCAATTCATGAGCTGGAAAACGTGAGCCTTTGAGATCACCATTGGAATGACTTGGTTCTTTTAAACAAGCAAGCTTCACTCCTTGTCTATTTTCTGTATGGTCACCAACTGTCACCACAGATCCCGACCCATGTGGCCAAGATTTCTTCATTTTTCTTCCGTCCTCATTTACTTTCTCTGCACTCTCAGGATTAGAGGTCAAGGTGTTGTCAGCCGTACAAGGCAGCTCCCCCTCGCTCATCAGCGTGCTCTCCAGCTCAACAGTCATATCAGAGGTCGCGGCATCAGCATTGAACATCTCGCTGAGGCTGTCGTCGTTCAAGGACGTTTGCCCCGGGGAGAACAGCTGGCGACTGAAGGGCTGGGGAAGAAATTGGTTTGTCTGAGCGATGAAACCGAATATCCACCTTCAATTTTAAAAGTTCAAAATATAAAAAAAAGGTTAGTTAAGATATAAAACTCAACAAATGTCAAAAGTATAATCTTCTTCAACATACAACTTTCCCGCATCGGTCTCGTTTTCAGCTCAGCAAAATCCTTTTTCTTCGTCAAACTATTAACTTCGGAAAAAAAAGGGGCATCATTGAAAGATACAAAGTTCAAATAAGCAGAGCTCAAGGACACATTCAAAGCACTGAAGTCTGAGAGCACAATTTCTCAGAGACAATTAGTGGAGAAGCATACAGGGAGGAGAGTTCAAGTACCTTCAATTTGCCAGCCTCAGTCGCTGACTGTTCAGTGATTGTGATGTTGCCTTCATCCATTTCTGGTGTGAGAAAATAAAAAAACCACAAAATGAAACCATGCAATAATAGTAAATTCTTTGGTCTATGTTAACTTTTTCACTACCGCCTAAGATTACGGGCATGAGTCTGAATATCTAGGCCGTATGTCTTTTTTGAAGCTTTTTTAGTTTAAGTAAGTGTTTAACGGCACTTGCAACACAATAAGGTCATATAAGTGCCGAAGATTTGAGGTGCTAAAAGAGGGTAACAAACACAAAAAGAAGGGGAGATAAAGACGATAGATGTTTGACAGGATTCATTGTTCCGGAAAGAACATCCCTGCACTCCAGACATGTCCATCGATGCTTCGAGGCTCTCTCCAAAATGTCGCGGAGGGTCTTTGACAGGAGAGAAGAAGCAAACCACACCAGAGCACCCACAAACCACCCACTTTAAAGATCTTTTTTTTTTTTGTAGAGGTTTTACGGCGCTCGCAACTGCATAAGGTCATATGAGCGCCAGAAGATTAGAGGTTACAAGAGAGGAACAAACATAAAAAAGAAGGAGGGAAGATAAGGACGATAGATGTTTGATAGGAAAGAAGAAGCAAACCACACCAGAGCACCCGCCAACCAAAGGTAAGAAGAAGCAACAAAGGAACTGACCCCCAAAGGCAAAGTTTTCATCCTTGCTTTCTGAAAATGAAGCAAAGGCGGAGGAAGGGTCAAGGGGCGTGGCCATGGCGCTGGTCCAGGAAATAGCTGACTGGTCACACTTCAAGCCGTTCATGGGACTTTGCATCGACGGGGACCTGAAAAACACGTCACGTGTCAGTGATGATGATAACAACAATAATAATGATAATAATAATAATAATAATAATAATAATAATAATAATAATAATAACGAAGGGAACCTGTCAGTGATAATAATAATAATAACAAAAGTAAAAGGGGACCTGTCAATGATGATAATAATAATAATAATAATAATAATAATAATAATAATAATAATAATAAAGGGGACCTGCAAAACATGTAAGTGTCAGTGATGATGATAATAATAATAATAGATTGCACTCTATCCCACACAACAGTATTCAAGGATAAAAGTGAGAATCAAGAAAAGAACTTTGGTAAGAGTAAGACCATAAAATACAGAGTTAAAATGGCAAGCAATAAGCAATAATTCTACAGTAGAGAAAAGTAGTCAGAAGAAAAAATTGAGGAAAGTTTTCTCATATCACAAAAGTTTCTCATCAATGAAAGTACTCTCAGGGAGTGAAACACAGAAAACCCTGTTCGCTAATGGGATGGCCAGAGGGGGAAAACTAATATTATGCCAAGGAAAAATCTGATGTCTAACCTCTGTTCTGTCGAAAGCTGACAAAACGACATATTTTTTGCATTTTGGTGCCAAAATTTTTAGTTGCTTAATCAAAAGCCTGGGTCAGTTACCCTACTTGTGGGAAAGAAAAGCAAAGTGAAACTGTAACTATTTTTAAAAAATAAATTTGAGTTCAAATTTTGGAAGAACGCTATTTTTCAATGGTTACCCTGACAAAAAAAACCCTCTTTTTCTCAAAACTGCCGGGAACAAAAAAAAAAGGCGTTTTGTCGGCTTGTGGCAGTGTTCATCTGAGATATACTCAAAGTACTGTATCATCTTAGTACACCATGGGAGGAAAGTCTTTTCTCTAAACCAATGCATGTGTTTTTTAGTTTTAGTACGAGTTTTACGGCACTTGCAACACAATACGGTCATATAAGTGCCGAAGATTAGAGGTGATACAAGAGAATAACAAATACAAAACAGAAGGAGGGGAGATAAGGACGATAGATGTTTGATAGGAAAGAAGGAGCAAACCACACCAGAGCACCCGCCAACCACCCACAAGACATGTGTACACACCCTAGTGTTTACGAGAAGGGAAGAAATGCAGGTACAACTTGACTTACGCATTGAGCAAAATATTGGAGGTATTCCCCGAGGTAGATAGCAAAGCTGTCATGGGGGTCATGTCTCCGTTTCTGTTCTTGTTGGGAACTGACAGAGAGACAAGAAATCATGGTGGAATCCAGAAACAGTTTTAGTTTTAGTACGAGTGTTATGGCACTTGAAACAACACAATACGGTCATATTTAAAGTGCCGAAGATTAGAGGTGTTACAAGAGAGTAACAAACACAAAATAGAAGGAGGGGAGATAAAGGCGATAGTTGTTTAATAGGAAAGAAGTTCTTCCACACCAGAGCACCCGCCAACCACCCACGGTCCAGAAACAATGATGTGTGCACCAAGCAGGTTAGTCCAAACAAAACCCAAGGATAAAAACATACGCAGCAAAGTTGAATGTCCACAGGAATGAACTCAACAAGCAAGAACTTTGAACAAAGAGAGAAACAAACAAAAAACGGAAAGTTCTCTAAAAACAAAGTCCTAAATTTTGTACAACAATTTCAAAAACCTATAACAAAAAGTTCGGCTACAAAAATAACCTAAAAAACCCCCAAACAAACAAACTAAAGACTAGCAGATATGATGAGTGCCAAAAAAAATCACTTTTCTACACTGGCCTGCATGTGTGCAAAGCTCAGCCAACTACATTTATAGTCGCGCACAGATCAAATATTCGACAAGTATTCGACACATCCATGATTCAGGTAAATCGAATATATAACAAAAAAATTAAAGAGATATCAGTTGGGAACAGCAAATTAATTGTATAAGCTATCCATGATTATGAAGTTTCTATGGTTGTGTTAATTGTGCCCAATGGTAAACTAATTCATTTTATAAAAGCAGTGCTGCTTTTCCTACTTTCCACTCAATGAAAAATTCAAAAGTTTTTCAACTACAAAAAAAAAAAAAAAAAAAAAAGAAGAGAAGATAACATTAGAACAATTATCACAAGTTACAACATTATAACCACTGCAAAAAAGAACAAGATTTGACAGTTATAATAAAATGTTTCTTTTTTAAACCAAAAAAGATTCACATGATATTCAGGAATTTTATAAAAAAGTAATTAATATTTCTAAAATTCTCCAAACTTACATTCAATCAGATTTATAGAGCTCAAAGAAATGTCCATGTTTCAATGACATACAACAAGATACGAACCAGCCACCGAGAAAACACCTCCCCTTGGACACGGTGACCAGAATTCTGACTCATCTTGAACCTGACGCTCGGCATCCTTCCTTGTGGCCTGAGCGTCAATGTGGGCTGCAGTCAAGTCATCGAACCAGCTAAGGCTGGTGTCACCTAACGCTGAAAGTTGCAAAAAATTTAGTTTAAAAATCAAAATTTTGTCTATTCGTCGGCTTGAGTACAGTACAGAAAAACACACACAAAATACAGTGCAGCCTCTCTATAATACTATAATGACATAAAGTGGGGACCAGAAAAAAATGTTGTGATAGAGAGGCAACCCAAAAACTACTAATGATATTTAAAGAAAAATTCGGGACCTGCACAGAGGTCGTTATACCGAAGGTCGCTATACAGAGGCTGCACTGCAATTGTCATTAAGCACTAGGGGAAAAGCCTTTCTCACCCTGCACCAGGGCATAGGCCACGGACAAATGGTTTCCACCTTTCTCTATCCTTGGCTAGCCTTTTGATTTCATTCCATGTCTTCCCACTTTTCTGGACATCAATTTCTGTGATTCTTCTCCAGGTTCCACGCGGTCTTCACCTTTTACTCTTTGGATTTCAATCCAACACTTTCTTTGTTATGCAGTTTCCTGACTTCCTGAGAGTAGATCGACACAGCCATGGACTAAATTTACTTCGTTCTGGGGGAAGGACGCTTTGACCCTAATTGTCCTGGCAGCAGGGTGAACCTGGGCTGAGTGGGATGTCCATCATTCCAACAAGCAGACAGAGGTGCCCAATTTTAAAATTCCCCATTCGGGAGTTGAACTCGAGTCTTCAGTATGCAATAGCGAATCGTGAGTTTAACCATTACACCAGACGTACCGTCTTGTCTACGTGTCCAAGCAGTTCTCACATTGATTCTTAAACAAGATAAAAGCTCAATAATACAGAATTTATTTTTAAAAATTCCACAAGAGACATCATAATACTGACCTGCAAGAACTTCACAGGATAATTTGTTCTTCACATCATCTGCATTCCCAGGTTGAGAGTGCATAAACCTAAGGCCTCTGTGAGATGTTTTGCAGCATCGACAGAGGTTCATTTTGCTTTATTCAAGAATATCCCAGAATCTCCAAATCAGGGTCGCTCAATAATTCTTATTGGCAGCATGCTTCACACAGTTCATGTGCCTGAAAGACAAAATAATTTTAAAAAACAATTGATGTTGTAAAATCTATTAACAACCTTAGTGCAAATATGTTAACATACCACTTGCTAAATTCAGTTTAAACAAAAATTTCAATCTTATCCAATTTAATGGATTTCAATCAGTTGAATGTTTATAATAATCAATATAATTAATCAAAGCCTTAAAAAGTTGCTTAAAAAAAATATTATGATAAAAATAACACTGGCAAGGCAGCACAAGTCTTCAGCTCTGTGTGTAGTATGAAACACTTAAAATTAACAAGTACAACTGTGGTATGATGTGCGCATTTAAACACACACACACACAAGAGACGAAACAACTTTTTAAATCTTCCCAGAAAGTTTTCTAGACGGGTGTCTCTAATCAGCATTCTGTGATCAGGCGTGAAAATTGAAGAAACTGACATTTTTACCCCCATTGGATTAAATCGGGATAAATGGCAGGTCTGCTTAGTAAGAAGTACTTTTCTTCATTTTTATCTGGGTTTTTTAAAACCTACACTAAGCAAGGCACTCTTCGGGAGAAGTGGTCCCCGCCTAACTCCATAGACTAGAAAATTATACAGTGGAATCCTGTTATAACGAGAGGGAGGGGACCGGTGCGAAATGTCCGTTATAGCAGGATTCTCGTTACAAGGGATCCAGTAATAAATTCAAGGGAAATAGTAAAGTAGGCCTAATTTATGATTTGGCGTTCTGTTTATTCCTTTTTGCATTTCCCCTGATGATGATTTGTTCAACATGATCTCAAGGTCTTACTTGATCAAAAATCGAATCAGGTTTCTTTCTCTAGTACTAGCAATGTTGACAAATCGGCCTTGGCGATCAGAAAGAAGGGGCTCTGGCTCTAGGCTAACTCGCCCGCTGTGTTGTCCCCCACCCCACCACACACTGTGGTGCGTTGCGTCTGCTTGCGCACGTCATACATTCGCTCCATCTATCACAGCATTGTGACCTCTCCATCCCGCATCAGAGAAGTGAGAGGCACGGTATGCCTAGATAATCTAGACTGGGCTGGCCTATCACGTGATGATGCGTTCTGCTTGTGTCTGCGCATGCCACACCCTCCCCACTCATTCGCTCCGACCTTCATTGTTGGTTCGCGTGGGCTCTCCCATTCCTTGTTTCGCTGGATCACCGACAACTTTCTCAACTGGCAAGGTTTTATAGGTTTAATTGGTCTGTGCGTTGTGCACAGCAGCAGCAATATTCCGTTATAAACGACTCGCGTGACGGTCTGATTGCGCAATAGCAGTATTTTATTTACAAAGATAAAGAAGGAAAAAAAACGGGGTTTTAGACCAGTGTCTTTATAACAGACTTCTCGTTGTTTCAGGACTCGTTATAAGTGGACTCCACTGTCCACAAAATCGGAAGCCGAGTAAAATTTAAGCTGACTGAGTCGGAAATTTATAGAATAATAGGTCCAAGCCCATTTTAGACTATTTCCCGGCACAAATTTAAAGTTTTCAGAGTGCTGAGAACAATGTTGGCAATAAAAACTGTCACAAGCCATTACTTTTGTCCCCCCCCCCCCCCCTTCTTGCAGGGGGCTGCCATCCCCTGAACCCCCCACGACTTTCGTTTTTTTGTTTCCGGTGTAGATTCTACAATAGGCCTAGATCTAGATTTATAAATTTCTAGTTCTAGGCGCTTTTTCTGTAGTTCCCACCCCCCTTAACCCTGGAAGCGCGCAGGCCCATATATATAGGGCTGACCTACTTCGAGCGGGAAGCGCGCAGGCCCTATATAAAGGGCTATATATGCTGACCCTTTTCAATGGAAAATTCCAGTATTTCTTATATATAATACATAAGGAAAATGATGTAGTAAATTACAGGACAAAGTTATAAAAATAGTGACCAATGACTACTTTGCAATTAAATTCTTGACCTCGTAGAGTGTCTCTTGGCCAAGATATCAATCGATAAAGTGACGCGGACCAGCTGAGCGACTACACGCTATATTCACTTGTTCCGCCGTGCTGATCATGTACTCTAATTGTTGAGTTTATCATCGCGTTTTGCGCTTTGTTTGTATATTTATTTGATAGCGTATCATTTTTGAATGGCTCTAAATAGGCTCATATTCTATCAGCTTTGATTTAAAGAAATATAGAATCTATGGTTTTATATATGTTATATATATATATATGCCTTTTATCATCTGTTGAGCCGTAAATGGTCATTTTTCTGTAGCAGGTATACATCTCCCGTACCTCAGCTGATCCCCATGTTTACAAACGATCGGCCGTGGCGGCAGGGCATTTTTTGGCGGGTTACTTCCGGTGAAACGCTGGGCGCTTCTAGATCTAGATCTAGATCTATATATCTAGATTAGATCTAGATCTAGATCTAGATTATAGATCTAGATCTAGTCAGGGTTAATTTGATGTTTGATGCGAGACGAGCTAAGATATATCAAACCTAACAACTGCAAAACATCAAATTATGGTTTAATTCAGGGGGGCATGCCAGCCCCCCCTGAAGAACCTTCCCCCCACTCTTGTTGGGGCCAAAACCGGCAATAACTATTGAGGGGTGGGAACTACCGAAAAAGCGCCCGCCCATTTCTATGGAGTTAGGCTGGGACCACTTCTTCCGAAAAGTGCCTATAGGCAAGATCTCCCGTGACCACGAACCCGAATCAGGAATGCCATATTACATCACTAAGACTAAGACTTTAGATCTAATCTAGATCTAGAATCTAGATCTAGTAGATATAGAATCTAGATCTAAATCTAGATCTAGTCAACCAACAAACGTACAACTTCACTGACTAGACTAGATCTAGATCTAGATTTCTAGATCTAGATCTAGATTCTAGATCTAGCCACTCCACTCCTCTAGGGTCACAACAAGGAGCTGCCTCTGGCACTGGTCAGGCCTAACGACCCTGCATGCATCCTTATTGTCTCTGCAAGTGTATTCATTCCATTTCAATCGGGCAACACTATTCTATACGTTTGCTTAAATACCTGAAACCGGTAAACAAGAGAGTTTAAAAAGTAGGGATAACTTCTGTCGTTTGCCACCAAAACCTACTTTCACTTTGGAAGTGCACAGTGCGCAGTTCGCGGATCCCGCCATTCAATGACAGGTTTTTATAGATTTTCTGGAAAAATCACAGGATTGCCTGCTGCCAGCTTGACTGACATACTCAAAATAGTTCTTTATTAGGGACGTTGGAACCTCTAAGCTCAATGTGTATCATCGGTTCGTTTGTTTAGATTAGATCCAAAAAGAATTTACAATTTTTCAACTGTTCTCCAAGTTTAGGTTTCATTCAGAAAAAAGAAGAATTTGTTCATAGATCATTTGTGGTAGCACAAATGGGGTAGGGGTAAGAGATATACACCATTTCTTCAAAAATGAGCAAACTAATGATTTTGCATTATAGATCGCACGAAAACATTTATTTTATATAGATCTAGTGCAGTATCATGTATGCACGGGATCCCAAGAATACCACTCGGTTCAAGTTTATAGCACGTAGATCTAAATGGAACTGGCAACCTCGTAACGACTGGACCAACCAGGCAACAACAAAAAGACTAATCGCTATTATTGGCTATCGTACCACGCAACCTTTGGCCCCGTTTCATCGATTGACTATCGACTCGGCGTCTTCGACAAGTGTTGGTCAACTTCACTCTGTGAGTCAGTGTAAGTTTGGCGTGCGTGAATGACCACGTCTCCAAATAGTTTTTGTATTTTTGTTGGGTTTTTTTACGTTTTAGTGACATTGTTTAATTAAAATTGGTTTCCCTCGAAGTCGGAGCTGCACAGACTTCCATTGTGAGAGGTTTGGTATGTGTTTCTTTGTTATTGTTATTGTTTATGTAGGTCAGGTCAGGCACGTGGAAAGTTAATTTCATTAATTTAACTTGATCTAGAGCTAGCCTTTTAAATCTTTATCAAATTCTTAATTGAAAAAGAAATTTTTTATTATGAAGTGCCTTATTACTTCGGAAATACAAATAGTTTAGAAACAACAGAAATTATAAGCATTGGAGAGATTTTCTGTGATTTTATTTACTTGCGTCTGTACAGGTACAAGGGAAGGACCTTGACTGCCTTGAGGCGATGGCGTGGACGGCATGGTATGATGAAATTATTATTTGTAACTTTGTGACGATGTGATTGATTGTGACGCATGTCAGCAAAGACATCCAGATTATATGACATTTGTTTGAATCTAATTTAATATTATGTTATGTTAAAATTGAATTTACTTGCTAGACACAAAGTCTAAAGTGGTCTGATGAACTGTCAAGAGTAGGGCCTAGGTTCTTAGATTCTAGTATTTCTAGGCCCAAATAAAGGCATGGGGGCATGTCATTGTCATCAGTCACGGGTTTCAGTTTTGTCACCCATGGCCACCATGTGTTCCAGTTTCTGAGTTTAGTCACACACATTATATATACCTATAATCCTCCCATAAGTCTGATAAGTTGATTACGTTTTGTGGCCAAAATACTGGTGAATACTAAAGTAAAGGCTAAATCTGGTTTTAAAGGAGATTAACAAAACAGTTCATACTTTTTAAAGTGTGACATTTTGTGATGGGATCAGCTTCTGTCCTGTGGAGAGTAAAAGACGATCTGGGTGAGCAGAATTTCTGTATTTCAGAATCAAAGTTGTCAACAACTCTTTTGATGATGGGCTGGGTTAATTTTTGTTTTTTTATATAAAACTTTAAACGACAACAAATAAGCTCCGGTTTAAGAGCATCTATTTAGATTCTAGATTTCGTAGTATCATAATGAATATTCATAGCTCTCCTCATTTTTGCAAGAACAAAGGCCCCACATGGTAGATAGGGCTGTGGACAGAGGAGACAAAGATATACACACTGTTGCCGTCAAGGCACTCAAGGTTACTCTGGTTTATAGAGGGATGGACAAATAAAAATAAGGCCGGCACTATTTCTCCGAACGTTCGGGAAAATAAAGCTGGGCACTATTTCTCCGAACGTTCGGGAAAATAAAGCTGGGCACTATTTCTCCGAACACTGTGAAATATCATCCTTTCCCGCAAATTTCGGATATTATATATAGATCTATAAATATAGTATAGGCCTACCAAAGATTGTTCGTATACAATATGGTTCAATCGGTCCAAAAAAATGTCCGCAGTAAATATTTATATAAAGAAATGCTACAATTCCAAACAGTTTTTCGCTACAGATATGACGTGTTGCCTATGAAAAGTGCTGCTCTTAAACGTAATGTGTTGTGTTCACTCGTGTGCTGTCTAGATCTAGATCTAGATCTACGGAGGGTTATTGATAACGACACATAGAACTGGCATATCTGCGTTTGTCACTGCTGCGACCAATGTACTGACACTGGCAAGCCCCTTAATGTGTGTGATTCCACAATTTACATGTAATGTTAAAACAGCCAATCTTCTTCGGACAGGTGGACACACGCCCTTATTTGTTAATGTTTGTTGTTGTTTGTGGGCTGTTCTAATTTTGATTTCTTTCTGTTGTGAAACCTTTCTTTTTCACGTTTTTACACTCATCTAAAAATCTCTAGAATTGCTCTTGAAAATTGAAATAGATATATAGACCCAAAATTTGCCCCTGTGTGTGTGTATGTATGTATGTATGTGCGTGTGTGAGTGTGTCTGTGTGTAGTAGTAAGTGGAGAGTGAGGAGCGTGTGTGTGTTTGTTTTTCGGGCTTTATTTCAGCCTTTATTCAGTAACAGTTCAAAGTATACAAAAATAGAAACACAGGATCCATTCACTCCAGGGCTCAAGAGTCGTTCATCTCTTTCAGTTTCACTCATTCATTCAATTTCCGTGTTCTCTCCCGCGGCTCATCCCCGTCCGTATGACTTTCACACCCCACCCCCTCCCTCCAGACACACACAAAGAAAACCTCACTCATTCCCTTGCACCCTGCGAACCATGGACAACAATATCTAGGCAAAACACTGCCTGAGCTGCATTCCTTTCGTTCGTGAGCTGTGGACCAGGCCAGGAGGGGGGGGGGGGGTCGGTGTCGTCTTGTAGTTGCTGTCACCTGTGGATACACTCGCACATTCTTCCTTTCACCCGCTCTTTCACTCACACTGTCTCTCCATCCACAGCTCAGCTCGTCATACGTTCAAAAGTTGCCCACTGGTCATGTTTAGTTAGTGTGTGTACATGTGCATGATGGTGGTGGGTGTGTGGTGGGTGTTACTGAAGGTTGTCTGTAGGCGGGCTTGCCATGCGGTGTTCCTTCCCAGACCAGAGGCAGAATGAAAGTTGGCGCCGAACTCTCGCAATAAATAGGCAAAAAATCACGAGACCGGAAGCCGGAAACCGTTCGGAGAAATAAAGATCGGCACTATTTCTCCGAACGTTCGGAGTTCAATGGAACGCATTGTGTTATTTTATGCTCGGTTTGGAAACACACGTAAAATAGGCGGGTGGATCAAAAATTTTTGCCTCTTAGAGATGGCAAAGGGAGCACTGGCTATAAAGATAAAAAGATTGACGAGCTCATTGTCTGCATAGGTATCCTCTACTCCACTTCCTTCAAACATGCACAAAAAGTGCTTGCTAGACTGGACCATGAAGTGGTTTTTGGTTTGGTTCAGGCGGTTTCTCTTCCTTTCACATCATCACGATAGTGACAATATGAACGTCGACCCTCTGTGCTGATAAAATAATTTTTTAGAAACTCTCTGTTTTCAACCATGCTGCTCAGTCAGCAAGTGGCTGGTCATCTCTGATAAATCTGATATATGATGAATGAACTGAATAAAATATAAGATCAGGTGATATTTTACCTTCCCAGAAGGAAATTTTTCCTCATTGTACAGAAGCTGACTGTGATTGCTTCTTTGTATTATATAATAGATTAGGGAAAGTGGGGGGGGGGGGATACAGTTAAATACAGTCAGAATTGCTCTAACTGCAACCTGTCCAAGACAATCACCTGGACAAAGGAACACTTCCTGCTTCCTCCTTAGCATTTTTATTCCACATTATGAAACACACTCCTGTTCAAGTGCTCCACATGTTTAAAGCAACCGCTTTTCTCCTCGACGATGGGTGGCTGTCTTGGACGATTTTAACAGTACTAATTTGAGGCATGCCTACTCTATGCACTTTTGGTTGTGACCATCAATGATGTCTCTCTGTTTACTTTCAGCCTGCTGTAAACTTCGACCTGCATGTTGAATGTTGAGAATTCCAGGCTGCAAAATTTTTGACTCAAAGGGACAATGGACACTTCACATCCTCATCGTTTACCACAGGACAGCTGTGTACCGTCCAGGAAGGGGTACCGTAGGTTAAAAAAAGAAAAGAGGAAAAAATGTAACTCGGGTCACAAAACAGTTGAAGTTCGTGGCCACGGTGAGGCTGCATCAAGTTCCAATAAGTCAAGACAAACCAGTGAAGGTTTAGTTGAACTACTTGAACTTGATCCAGAGTGCCAACATCTTCTAAATATATATCGGCCCATTGGCAATTTACCACAGGAGGAGTCTGTTCGTAGGCCCTCACATTCCAAGAGGAAGACTCAGGCTGCAACGCACAATACGTTTGGGTAAGTGGACTTGGCTAGATCGTTAATCTGCCGCACCTGTGTCCTTGACTCTTGCGGTCTGTCCACATCACAATGTCCTTGCAGTTCACTCCATGACATTGGGACAGTCTTACTCTGTCTCTCTCTCTCTCTCTCTCTCTCTCTCTCTCTCTCTCTCTCTCTCTCTCTCTCTCTCTCTCTCTCTCTCTCTCTCTCTCTCTCTCGCTCTTCCCCCTCTCTCTCTTCCCCCTGTCTCATAGATATGCCCTTTTCTTCAAACTTGATGAGAGCCTTTTTCGGCAGTTCATAATACTTTTACATTACATTCCTGGAAGAAGAAAAAGACAATACATAGCCATAATAATACAAATTTATTAGCCAGATTACTATTTGTAAATCTGTTGATTACTAAAACGCACATAGGCTGATTGGTAGTCATGATAATCCCTTTCTGTGAAGAGTGACACCCCATGGTTTAGCCATCAAGTCATAGATTGAGGAAGACTACAACTAATCAATGTGATTGATATCATGTTTTGTCTCATATGTTATCACGTATTAAACACTTTGAGGTCACTTGGTGCAATAATGTGCCTGTGAAGATTATCCGTTCTGGTCAACTGCGCCTGGCCCGAGAAGTCCGTTGCAGTGACTACTCACCTGGATGGTTGACCAGATGGGGTATTTTGTACTGCTGGCTGTGTGACTGCAAAGTGTTAAGGTGCTGCCATTTTCCAGTGGGTGGTTGGCGGATGCATTAATGTGGTCTGCTCCCTTTTTATTTATCAAACACCTATCATCCTTTTCTCTCATACTTTCTTTGTGTCTGTTACTCCTTAGTAACTTTTCGAATCTCTAGCACTTTCAACCGAAGTCATCTTTCCCTAAAATTGTTAACTCGGAGGTTTGGGCCTTGAGTCTCATTTCCAAAAGTTGTAGATCCCTACGACAGCCTGTCCATATTGCCCTCATGAGAGGTGCGAGTGGTGGCATGAGGTCAGGTCTTTTGAATACCATCATCATCATCTGGTGCCTTGCCGACTGGCGTGAGTGATCATGGACCTCCACTTCACTCTGTCTTGCGTTGCAACGATGGTGTTTGTCGTTCTTGCTGTTCCCAGCCATGTTGTCAACCTGTCCAGTATCTTTTTCGATCTGTCTGCCTCTGCTTCTCTTTTCATCAAACTTAGCTACTGTTACAATTTCTTTCCGTAATGTGTGTCCAAAGCACTTTGCCTGTCGCTTTCGTATATTTGTCATTAGCTGTCGTCTGCAATTTGCTTCAACCAAGACTTCTTCGTTTGTTTTTCTAGCTGTCCATGGGATACGCAGCATGCATCTTATGAACCACAACTATGTCGCCTCAATTGTTCTTTCCAACTGTCTGTTGATTGTCCATGCTTCGCACCCGTATAAGATTGGTTCGATGGAATCTTTGGAATATATAGGTTGATAAATCTGAAAGATATTCTGCCTTCAGTAAGAGTTTTACAGTACTTGCAACACGGTTAAGTTATATTTAGTGATGCCCATATGTTCTATATGTTTATTATGTTCACTTTTTTATAGCCTGTTGTGAAAAGCCTTTGATTGTAATTTTATTTTGGGTAGAGAAGTGAGAGTAAATTGTATTCTGTCATACCAAACTATTATTTCCTGTGGCATCGGCCAACAACTTTTTTTTTCATGCATCTTATTAATTTTTGTAAACTCTTAAGTGAGCAATACAACAAGTAGCATGTTTTCATGTTTTTAAAAGACGGAAACTAAAATCTCAACATGAAGGTAGTGATTCCATCTTTTTGTATAACTTGCTTACACATTCTTTTCATTTTTTTCCTCCAAGGACAAACACATTTCTTCCGGTTCAACCTCTTGCTCATGAGGACCTGTGCTCTCGCAAAGACAGAAAAAAGAAGAAACGAAAAAGGCGTCTTTCTTTGGAAGAGGAGCATAGTACTGCAGGTTTGTTTTTTTCCGTTTATGTATTTTTGATATCATTAAAACTATTTTAATAAAGAAAGAAAGGTGCCAACATTCCAGTTCTAGTATCACTGTGTCTATTCAGTTTTGCTGCCACTTATCCAACTCATTTTAGAAAACCTAAGAAAAGTTCACGCAGTTTAAAAAAAGCAAAAAGATTGATTTTTATGCATACAGCAGGGCTTTTTTTGTTGTAAGGTTTTTGAGGCGCTCGCAACTGCAGAAGGTCAAATGAGCGCCAAGGGGTGGATGTCGACAAGGAAGTCCAAACGGGGAATCAGACTCTCTCTGCTCACCCCTCTAGCCTCAACAGCACAAAGTCTGCCTCGACTATCAAGGCACCCCGGAAATAACAGTCCACAAAAGAGCAATAAACGTAGAAAAGAAGTAGAGGAAATGAAGATAGTGAGGATGAGGAAAGAAAAAGCAACAGTTCCCCTTATGTCCTTATGTTGTTCCGGTACAGTGTATGTGCATCAAGTACATGACATTGAGAAGTCTGCCCATGTACAATTTTACTGCGCCTGCGTAAGAACATGTTTTTATCCCCCTTTTGGGAATGGCCTAAAGACAACTTCAGTCAGCAGCACTGCCCTGAAGGGACAACTATTACAGGGCTGTTGCAAAGCTTTTAATTCAACAGATCTGTTAGAAGAATGACTCATATTTATATGTCTAAAGTTCTGATGCAGCAGTATTATTGTGTTTCAGATTTGGCGATGGACGGCAGTCTTCTGCTTAGAAGGAAACCTGAGAAAAGGAAAACTCGGTGTGCTAGGACGAAGAGCGAGCAGACCGACGCCACCGCCGCTGAGGATGATTCGGAAAGGGAGGAACCGGAGCTGGATGACAACGATCTGTGCGCCATATGTTACGAGATTTTGATCGACCCGCACAAGGTGGTGCCCTGCACGCACACCTTCTGTAAAGTCTGTCTGGGGCGGCTGCAGCTACACGTAAGGTCGGCGACCACCCCTTGCCCCATGTGCCGCGCCACCATCAGCCACTGTGTGTTTGAGAAAGGTAATGATAATAATGATGATGATAAATGGGAGGCAGCGTGGTAAGATCATGCGCTCCTCAAAATATTGAAATCAAAGAAACTGGTGTTTTTCTGGCTGTCTGTCAGTTTTGTTCCAATTTTCTTTTATTGACTCAACACCTTTTACGTTCATTCAAAAACACATTTCTGTGTGGATTTTACTGAAAAACATTGATTAAAGGCATAAAAAAATGTAAATTTTTAGTTCTCAAGGA
This sequence comes from Aplysia californica, assembly GCF_000002075.1. Taxonomy (NCBI): domain Eukaryota; kingdom Metazoa; phylum Mollusca; class Gastropoda; order Aplysiida; family Aplysiidae; genus Aplysia; species Aplysia californica. The sequence continues at coordinate 396,997 of NW_004797706.1, read as the reverse complement.
CTCTCATGCTGTGGAAGTTAGCAAACTTTGGCAGCCATTTTCTCGCTAATTTTACCTCTGAGACCAGATGACCCTCACCTCCTTCAATTGCAAATATCTCAACTTCTGTTTAACATAGATGGATATTTGTACCACCAAAAGCAAGGCATATGAACAGGCTTTAAGGTGATACAAATAACCCCATATGCCCAAAAAGTGACAACCGCTTGATTCCCCCACATCGTGCCACACAGGCGCTCGTCGATTTTTAGGCATATATGGAGTTATTGGTATCATCTTAAAGCGTTTTCAACTTTCATATTATGTCTTGCTTTTGGTGAAAATGAAATACCCATTTTGTCTTGAACAGAAGGGGAGATATTTGCGACTGAATGAGGTGGGGGTCACTTGGTGTCAAGATGTAAAATAAGCGAGGAAATGAGTGTCAAAGTTTGGTAGCTTCCAAAGCTTGGAAACTGCAAAATTTACATTTTTTGTGCCTTTGATCAACGATTTTTTTTTTTTTTACACATATGTTTTTAAGCGGTCATAAAAAAATATTGAGGCCAAAAAACAAAAAAGAAAATTTGATGAAAATTTTGCCTAAAGGCCAGAAAAATGCTTGTTTCTTTGACTGAATTATTTTGACGAACGTCTGATTTCACCATGCTGCCTCACATAATAATGTATACACCAATTTCCCATTTGGCTCGGTCCTTCAAACTGACAATTGTCAATAGGGGCATAGAACCTACACCATTTTCATCGATGATAAAGAGCATTTGGTTTGGGGGGGGGGGCTTCTTCTTGTGCAAATTGTCCCACAATAGTAGATAGCAGGGGGTGTTGGCATTTACCAGCTCAGTAGCAATCTCTATACACTTATCAGTTTAGATTAAGACCATAGCTGCCCTGTAACACTCTGAAACATTCTCGGGAAGCATACAGTGCAAGCAGCTGAGTAAGTGCTTTCAAACAATTGCAGACTCATAAGATCATTTGCTGTCTATAGCAGGGTGCCCTTTCACACCTGGCTGAAGAGGAAAATTTGTGTAAATCGCCTTTTCCGTGAACACACCAAGCCCCCAATGGGGTTTGAACCCACAACATTTAGGTTAGGATTGGAACAGCCCAATGTTCCGTTGTAGGTTATACTTGGTACTTTGGTTCTTTTGCTTTGTTAAATATCTTCTTTTTTTTTTTTTTTTTTCTTTTTTTTTTTTATTTCACAGAATTGACCAGTGTTCTCAAAATGAAGTATCCTAAACTATACAGAGATCGACAGGCGATAATAAAACCGGTGTTCGAACACCAGCTTATTAGATTGCCAAATGCGACCTGGCAACAGACATATTTCTCACAGCGCAGCGCTTTTGTCCGATTGAGACAAGAGCCTGCTTTTGATTTCATGAATGATGACAGTAATGTTAGAATAGTGATTAGTTTTATCTCTGTGTATTTTATTTACACTTTCATTGTTTTTGCTATTTTTGCTGGCACGAGGGGCTTATTTAGGTTTGTTTGTCATGCACTTATGTAATAGAGTCAGCATTTTGTTCTGCAATCACATTGGCGGGAGGGGGCTCTCGTGACCTAGAGGTTAAGGTGTTGGCCTCTCATTCAAAGGTCCCGGGTTCGAATCCGGGTAGCGACCGAAAAATTTTCTTCTCTAAAATTGTCTCCTTTCACCTCCTTTCCTTCTCTCTAGCAATGTTCTGTTGTCTGCTTTCATTTCCACTTTCTGCCCCCACCCCCTCACCTCCTTTGCCCCTCCCTCCTCTGGGCTCCTGACTCTTTCTGCAGCCTTTCTACTGCTACTCCTTGGCTCCTCCTTACTGCTGTCTTTCTGCCACACCCCTGATCTTCTGGTAGAAAAGATCTACACCTAGCCTTCTCGGACAAGGGCGAAAAATCTCGGAGGGCTCGTGTGCAAGTTGCGCACGTTAAAGATCCCTTGGTGGTCTAAAATCGATAAGAGTAGGCTTCGGCCGCCACCCGGGCAAAATTCAAAAATTTCCTACCAACTGAAAATATTAGGTGTGTCCCGCGCGCTCATATGACCTATGCAGTTGCGAGCGCCGTAAAACACTTTACAAAAACAAAAAACATTGGCGGGAAATTTGTATTCTTAGTAGGTTTTTGCTTGCTCATGGGACCTTTTCCTGGATGTTTTTGTTGTTGGCATTTTTTTTTTCATTGTTTCGAATTGAATCATGAGTACCATATGTGTTCTGCCTAAAGCCATATCTGTAAGTGTATATATATACAGTAGAAAACAACTACTGCGGGATCTTACTGGAATCCCCCTTTTTTTTTCTCTATTTAAACTCAATTACCTGTGCTCGGGTTTATTGGGGCAAGGAAAGGGCCAAACTCGGATACAGCGTGTGAGATGGAGCGAGCTCCAGCCGAGGGGAAGGGGGTTGGGGGGGCTGTAGGCGGGATCCAAACAGGCAGTCAGCGGTGCGGGATTGTGAATGGCCAGTCCAGTGATGGGTGAGGTGGGGCAGGAGGCAGAGAGAGCTGGTGAGGAGAGATGCGTTACGCGAGCCACTCCAAAAGTGATGTGCCGTAGCTTAGAGGCTCAGTATGAGAGTGTATAGGCCATAGCCCTAGGCCTAGGCTAGGGCTAAAAGTAAAAGAAGAGGAGAGTGTGTAGCGGGTGATTCCTGATTCATTGAATTGAGATCGTTGGTGCTCATAGGCTTACGCACGCATCCACTTCGTTAGTTCTACAATTGTCCTTCCGGTACGACAGACAGCACAAACAACAAGACAGAGGAAAAGATGGCTTCCAACAGAAACAAAAGGAAATGCTTCTCTCTGGAATTGAAAGCCGAGATGATCAACGGCGTTGACAAGAAATGAAAGACTAATCAAAAGCACAAATTCTATTGATATGGAAGGGAGGTATTTGTGTGGATTTTAAGAAAATTTGTGGTAATTTCCCCTTTGCATTCCTATAGCGGGAACTCGCTTACAGCGGGATTTTTCTTCTGGAACAAAATGTCCCGCTATAGCCGTGGTCTACTGTATATCTTACTGTTGCTTGTTGTCACCCTGTATCTTTTTGTTGTGTGGTGCTGCTGCCACTGCCTTTCCCAAGCACACAACGTCAGGCCCTTGACGGGATTCAAACCCACAATCTTTGGGTTGCGAGCACGACGGACTAATCTTCTGTTGGCTGTGGGTTATATATAGTGTGTACTAATGTTCTTTTGGTTTGCCTGTTTTTTCTTCCTCCTCAGAACTGACTAGTGCTCTCAAAATGAAGTACCCTCAGAAATACAGTGATCGACTGGCAATAATCACACCACTGTACAAATGTCAGCTTAGATTGCCTAATGCGACCAGACGAGAGACAAATTTCTCGCCACACAGAGGTGTACGGAGAGTTGCTGTCCCGTTGAGAAGACCGCCAGATTTTGCTTTCTTGTTTGATGACAGCATTATGGGCTTAGTGTTTAGTTTTGTTTGTATCTTTACTTTCTGTATTTTTATTTCTCTCTTGATGATGATTTTTCACCCGTGAAAAGTTTTTTTACCTTCATTTGTTGCACACTTGACTTAGGTGTTAGTTTGCATTTTGATCTGCAATCACATTTGCAGGGATTTGTATTCTCAGGCGGTTTTTACTTTCTCATAGGATCTTTTCCTGGTTCTTTTTGTTGTTTGCATATTTTTTTTTATTGGTTCGAATTGAATCATGAGTACCGTATGTGTTCTGCCTAAAGCCTTATATGTGTACGTGTATATATATATATAATATCTTGCTATAGCTTTTTGTCACCCTGTGTCTTTTTGTTGTGTGACACTGCCTTTCCCAAGCACACAATGTCAGGCCCATGACGCGATTCAAACCCTCAACTTTCCGGTTGTGAGCGCGAGCACAGCAGCCCAATCTTCAGTTGGTTGTATGTAGCTTATATAGCGGGCGCTAATGTTCTTTTGGTTTGTGTTTCCTTCACAGAACTGACCAGTTCTCTCAAAACGAAGTACCCTAAGACATACAGTGACCGTCTGGCCATAGTCAACCCACTGTACAAATGTCGGCTTAGATTGCCTAATGCGACCAGACAAATGACAACTTTCTCGCCACACAGAGGCAGACAAAGAGATGCTCTTCGATTGAGAAGAGCGCCAGATTTTCCTTTCTTGATTGATGACAGTATTATGGGTGTAGTGTTGAGTTTGGTTCCTGTCTTTGCTTGTTCTATTTTTATTTCTCTCTTGGTGTTTTTTCAGCCGTGAAAAGCTTTTTTACCTTCCTTTGTCGCACACTTGACTTACATGTTTGCATTTTGATCTGCAAGCACATTTCCAGGGATTTGTATTCTCAGACAATTTTTACTTGCCCGTAGGATCTTTTCCTGGATGTTTTTGTTTGCAATTTTTTGGGTTTTTTTCATTGGTTTGAATTTAATCATGAGTACCATATGTGTTCTGCTTAAAGCCACATGTGTTCTGCCTAAAGCCATATATATATGTGTAAGTTTACGTATAACTTACTATTGCTTGTCGTCACCCTGTGTCTTTTTATTGTGTGATGCTGCTGACACACACTGCCTTTCCTACGCACACAACGTTGGTCTCTTGACATGAGAGGATTCAAACCCTCAACTTTCCGGTTGTGAGCGCGAGCACAAAAGCCCAATCTTCAGTTGGTTGTATGTAGCTTATATAGCGGGCGCTAATGTTCTTTTGGTTTGTGTTTCCTTCACAGAACTGACCAGTTCTCTCAAAACGAAGTACCCTAAGACATACAGCGATCGTCTGGCAATTGTAACACCACTGTACAAATGTCGGCTTCGATTGCCAAATGCGACCAGGCAAAAGACAAATTTCTCACTGCGCAGAGGTCGAGGCAGAGCTGGTGTCCGTCTACCAAGGCGCCCTGCTTTTGATTTCCTGAACAGTGATAATATTTTAAGGATAGTGGTTTGTCTATTTTGGGTCTTACTTCTTTGTATTCTCGTTTTTCGTAGAACTGTTTCTTCCGTGAAAGACTTTTTTATGTTCTTTTGTCGCAAACTTAGACTTTGATATCCACATTTTGATCTGTAATCACATTTACAGCGACTTGTATTCAACTCTCAGACTTTTTGTGGTTGTTTGCTGGACCTTTCCCTGCGTTTCTGCTGTTTACATTTTATTTAATGGTTTGAATTTAACTATCGTGAGTTTGCATTCTACTGAAAGCCTGTCATCATCAGATTCATCATCATTGCCTTTCTCACCCTGGATCAGGATATAGGCCACGAACAAACACTTTCCACCTTTCCCTTCTATCTGGGCTAGACACTTGGTGTTATTCCACGTCTTCCCACTTTTCTGTACATCAGCTTGTGTGACTCTTCTCCAGGTTCCACGTGGTCTTCCCCTTGATGTTTTACTTTGTGGGTTCCAGTCACTTAAAGCCTTTGTATACGTGTATACAAGATGTGGGTGGTTGGCAGGTGCTCTGGTGTGGTTTGCTTCTTCTTTCCTATCAAACAACTATTGTCTTTATCTTTCCTTCTTCTTTTTTATGTTTGTTACTCTCTTGGAACACCTCTAATCTTCTGGCGCTCTTATGACCTTCTGCGGTTGCGAGCGCCGTAAAACCTCTACTAAAACTAAGTGTATAGACTCTAGCACATGACGTACAGAATTTGACAAAATTTGGTAAATACCTAAAAATCGAACTTGTTTGTTTTTTAAGGTTGCGAGTCGCATCACAGTCGTATTGCGGCAAAATGGTACCTTTTGTGACACACGCACACACACCCCTCTATTCCAAGGAGAAAAGTCTGGCTGGCCGTGCCACAATTCAACTGTAGTTTGTGTTGTTTTGCCAATGTGCACTGTGTATACCGTGTTCCTGATCTTCTTATTTCTGATCATGTCATATTTCATCTTGTCCTACTGATGGCTTTCACTTTTCTCGGTCCTTGCATCTCGGGGACATTCATCATCTTGTTTTCCAGAATTAAAAAAATTTTTTTTACGAGCTTTACGGCACTTGCAATACAATAAGGTCATATAAGTGCTGAAGATTAGAGGTGTTACAAAAGGAGAGCAAACACCGAAAAGAAGTAGGAAAGGTAAGGACGATAGATGTTTAATAGGAAAGAAGGAACAAACCACACCAGAGCACCTGCCAACCACCCACTTTCCAGACCTTAGTCTACCCTTTTTTTTTTCCCTGCGGGTTGAAATGAGGATGAAGATGGGTCAGTGAGTGAGTGAGCTTATTTTTGCTCTCTATCTTGATGTCGTTGGTGTATGCTTGTTGAGAGGGAGGCTAGTGTTCTTACACTTGGAAAAGGCTAGATCTAGAGATCTTTGTGCAGTTGGCCTACTCACTTAGTTTTTGTTGTTGTTTTCCTCTTTTATGTTTTTTGTTTTGATTTTGTTTTTTTGCTTCTTTTAGGTTTTTTTTTTGCTTCTTTTAGTCTTTTTTTTATGTTAACCTTGGTTACCACGGTGGGAAAGTATATCAACAATTTGAGCTGTCTCCTAGAAGTTTTGGCTGGAATTTGAGTGGTGCCACAATTATTTTGTCGCCCTTTGTAGAACATTTTCTCTCCTGCCTGGAGATTGGTTGCCCCACGCTTGCAAAGATTTACCTACACTACATCGTGGGTGGTTAGCGGGTGCTCTTGTGTGGTTTGCTCCTTCTTTCCTATCAAATATCTATCGTCCTGATCTGTCCTCCTTTTTTGTGGCTGTTACTCTCTCGTAAGACCTCTATTCTTTGGCACTTATATAACCTTATTGTGTTACAAGTGCCGTAAAACTCTTACTAAAACTTAAGTTTCACCTTCACTCATGTGCGATCTGTTCTATTGCTGTACAACGCACGTGGGTGGTTTGAGGGTGCTCTGGTGTAGTTTGCTTCTTCCTATCAAACGACTATCGTCTTTATCTCCCCTTCTTCTTTTTTATGTTAGTTACTCTCTTGTAACACCTCGAATCTTCTGGCGCTCATATGACCTTCTGCTGTTGCGAGCGCCGTAAAACCTCTACTAAAAACTGAAAGTACAACGCACTGCTATATATGTGACATCAACGTGTTTGCCTTTTGTGTATGTGGGCGATGTGGATAGTAATTGTACTATTCATAATATGAAATGATATTACTGTTGTTACTCATGACATTTTTATGCACTTGCTTTTTTCCCTGGTGTTATGGCCTTAAGTTTCTCTGCTGAGATCTATTTTGGAAAAATATTTTTTTTATATGTATACAGAAGTCAAATATTGTCATGAATATTAATATCTTTTGTGCAGCTGATTTGCATTTATAATGTTTTGATATCATCAGGGTCATCATTGTTTTCCCACAGTATTAATAAATATATTATTAATATGTATATATATTTAAATATATATAAATATTATTTATGATGAAACATCCTTTTTTATTACTTTTTTAACTGTTGTTTTGATGTTGTGTTCTTATAGTAAGAAGGATGCATCTATATATAACTCACATTCCAGATCTCTAGCTTTTTGTAGGACTGTCCTGAATTTTTCACTTCTGGGCCATTTCCATGAAAAATCAGACTGCAATGGCAAATGTAATGCAAGAATGTGACCTCCTGAAGAAGAATTCTGTAATTTTATAAGGAGAGGTTGCCTCTAGAGTCTAACTTTAACTTTAAAAAACAACTAAAGAATAGCTCCATCGCTTCTTAGAATTTTTTTTTTTTTTCAGCAGGTCTTCTTACTTGCTGAAGAAAAATACTCAACAGTGGTAAGAGCCTTTAAAATTTTTTATTTTAGGAAGGTTGCCTCAAACAAAGGAAAAAAAAAAGAAATGAATGGCTTCATCACTTCTTGGAGTATTTTTCTGCAGGTCATCGTCTCGGCATAGCGTGTGTCACTGCAGTTTGAGTTTTCATGGAATAGCTCTTCTTTAGAACAATGTTCACTGCAAATATGGAATTCACAGCAAATAAAAGTCCCATCAGTTTTATGCAGTTTATTTGATAGTTCAACTAAAGCAGGGAGTGCATTTATATTTATTTTCCTCCTCCCCCCCCCCCCCCCCCCCCCCCCCCCCACACACACACACACACACACATGTCTAACATCTTGTAACCTCATGAGTTATGCACTTTTCTGAGGACTGTTCTAACTTATAGTAAGTTATAGTCGGACAAATATTTCCTTGTCTTATTGTACAGTTGTTGTTGTATTTTTCTTGTAATTACATGAGAATTCACAGTTTTGACCATCATACTTGAGTCTTTCAGACAATATGTTCATGCCAAGTCACATGTATACATGTATATGCAGAATTTGTATGAATTATTGATATTATGGATCAGTGGTGTCTGTTGCAAACTGGCCCTCTCTGATAATATTAGCATTTCCAACAGAAAACTGGAATCTTTATTTGATACTACCGTTTTCTGGTTACTGTGTGACGGTAGTTGAAGGCTGACTTTCAAGCCTTTTAGTTTTTTCCCCTGCGGGTATTCTTGAAAGGCTACAGTGGAACCCAAGTTGGACGTAGTTGCCATGATTACACAGTCACCTTCTTACTGAGAGAGAAAGATTGTCTGTGTAAAGATTTATTAACCCTATCCGTACACCCTGTGGTTATTTTGTACCCCCGGGGTTGTATTTTTCACATTTTAGAATACTTCTAGTACGAAGATCTCTTTGAAACTTTCCGAATTTCTCAAAAAATTGTTTTGACAGACTGCTATGCAAAGCGTACGGATCGGATTAACAAGTAAATTTCCTTTTTGGAAAGTGGTGGCATAGAGTTCCCCACGTCGTATGGATACGACAGTAAAACACGACGTACGGATAGGGTTAAGTGATGGCACAGAGTTCCCCACGTCGTATGGATACGATAGTAAAACACGACGTACGGATAGGGTTAAGTGGTGGCACAGAGTTCCCCACGTCATATGGATACGATAGTAAAACACAACGTACAGAGAGGGTTAAGTGGTGGCACAGGGTTCCCCACGTCGTATGGATACAATAGTAAAACACGACGTACGGATAGGGTTAAGTGATGGCACAGAGTACCCCACGTCGTATGGATACGATAGTAAAACACAACGTACGGATAGGGTTGATGCCCTTTTGAACATTGTAACTGTAAGATTATTTAAGACTTAAGAGGCGGGACCTCCAAATGTAACATCCTTGTCCAATAGGACCTAGACAAGTGAGTGGAGAGCCATTGAAAACTCCAAGATCAGAGCGTTCCAACGGGGGATCTAACCAGAACCATAGAGTTTGTCATTCAACACGACCTTTTCATTTTGAAGTAGCAGAGATACAAAGACGAACAAAAAGAAATGTTCAGGAATGTTATCAGACTTTACCATTTTGTACTGTACTGTATGCCATTGATAAGACATTGATATGTCCTGATTTCTATTTTATTGAAGGTTTGTATTTTACTGAAGCTTTGCTGTGATGATACTATATAGTATTTTTTAAAGATATTTTATATTTCCATTCATAATATTTAAGCTTCAGCAAGGTCTAGATCTACCTATGCCTCATCTAGTGGGCTGCTGATGATGGCACTGCTGCTTGGTAAAATGATTTTTACTTCACGTACCAAAGTCAAACCTCGAATATTTCCTCTTGCACATAATGTATAGTATATATGTGTCTGATATATACAGTGGAGTTTGCGTACGTGGAATTTTCCATGGTTAGGGCGGGTTTTCAGAGTTATGAGAGACTGCTCAAATTCAAATAGAAGTAAAGGAACAAATTTCAGGGGTTTTCTTGTCTTTTGGTTTACCACTGTTTTAGATTATTATTATTCTCTCTCTCTTTCTTTCTCTATACATACATGTACATTTACATATATATATATATTTTATATTTTAAAAAATATTCTTTGTTCAGTTTATTCAGGCTCCACTGTATAACTCAGAGATCCGTTCATCATACATGTACAATGATAACATTCTGCGGGGCTTTCACTGATCGTTCTGTCCAGATGCTCATATTTTTATTATGGTTATTCTATAACAACATGATCTGCTGAATTCTATTAAATGTGTTTACAATCTACCTCAAAATGAGTGTTTACCTTTTCTGTTTTTGAGTTACGAGTGTTTGTTTACCTTTCCGACTAAATTTGTGTGAATTTGGTGTATGTTCGGCTTTTCACGTTCTGTTTTTGTGACAAATATATCAGTGTCTGTGGTGTAGCAATTAGGCACTTTGCCATGGCTCTCAGGAGACCCGAGTGGGGAAACTTTTTATTAAGTATCTGAGTCTTTCCTGATGGGATGTTGTATCCCTGTCAGGCAGGATGGAAGCCTGCCTCTTAAATGATGGAAACCTAAATGATTGTGTCAATGTGGAGTAATCAATAATATTATGTTGGACAGTTGAAACACTCAGGCCAAATTAGTAGATTTTCTATTGATGCCCTATTATTTATGTATAACACGCCTATTTTTTTTTCATACTTATAAATTATAAAAGCTGTACCAATAAGCATTAAGCACGTATCTATTTCATTAAGGCTTGAATCCGAGAAGTAACTCATTTTGTCAGCACACTTCACATTTATTATACCAGCATTGTTACTATACTACCAGTGCCAGACATGGATATTAAGTACATGTAGGCCTACGACAAGACATGAAAGTAAAATCAATGCAAGTGAGAGGAAATGTCACCGCAAAACTTTTAACTTTAACATCACAAGAAGAGACAGGCATAGAAATGTAGAAATAAGAGCAGCTACGTGTGTATTGGCGCAGATTCCTATCTGCATTTCGTGGAAAAATAGAGAACAAACGACCGCCTGTTATGAATGTCACTCGAGCCAGTCTCGAAATGAGTCGAAAACCTATAACAGCAAATTCTCAGGCTAGTATAAAGGAAGAGGAAGACCACGCAAAAGGTGGATGGAGGGAGTCCAGGGAGTCCAGGGAGTCCAGGGAACCCTGATATTTTGATCAATTACTTTAAACACTAGCCCAGGATAGAGAAAAGTGCAAAGTGTTTGTCCGTGGCCTATACCGTGGTGCAGGGTGAGAAAGGTCAACTATAAATATAAACATCCCAGTTGAAAGAGCTGCTTAGTTGGCCTACCAACTCAGAAAATTGCATCTCCGCTCGACGTGGCTCAGACAGAGGAGGTAAAAAATCAAATGTTTAGTAATGTCATGGTTTGATCGCTGACCTACTGGACTGGCTATGCAAAGTTACGTGCGCGTTGGCAAATTAATAAATGAGCTAGAATGGGTTTTTAGAGCGGACAGATAAAAGCAAACAAGCTATAATTATAATGATGATAATAATGATAATATAAAAATTGAGGCAAGCCACTGTAATAACCATCTGTGGCCAGAAAAACAGAATTAGATTTATAGTAGAGAGTTAGGAATGTAAGATTTACTAAAAGACTTAAAAGAGGGTGTGGGGGAGAGTACATGTAGATGATTTGTATTACTAATACTATTCGATTATATTAGTGCCGAATACGGCGAAGTGAACCGAACAAAAGTCACCGATCTTGATCTCCCCCCACCCCCCTTTAAAAAAAATCACATAAATCTAGGAGGATTATTAGGCCTATGCACCTATGTTTAAGTTTTCACTGAAATTTACAGGCGTACTCAAGTCTTTTGTGGTAATCCGACTTTGGCTTCAGTCATACTTTCACTTTATCTATAAACCAAAAATCAAAGTAACAAGTAATTGATTATTGCCTTCATTTTGTAGATCATGATTTGATACATTTGGTGAAAACATGCAATACGACAGTCCTATCTTTAAATCCGTACATAACTTTGTACATTTATATATATAATTACTCAAATTACTGTCCTCGGCTTCCATCGGTGTTGGGCTGAGAGCCCTCAGTTGTATACATGTAGGTGGAGTACAGCTTTTGGGTTTTCTGGTACACAGTTTTGCAGCCGCTCACGATGTTTGCTGCGTTGTAGAGGATGGGGTTGATGGCGGAGTTGATCGGTATGACCAGGATAGCCGCCCAGGCGTAAGCGTGATAGCCCAGCTGGTAGCCCAGGAGAGAGACGAGCCCCATGACCCCCACAGGAAACCAACACATGAAGTCGGAGGCCGCCACCAGGAACAGACGTTTGGCCACCTCTATGTCCTCTGCCCGTCTGACGATGGGCTTGCTGGTCTTGTGAGCCGCGCCACGTCTTGTTTCACCCACGGCCCTGAAGATGACCACTTGACCCACAGCGATGAGGATGAACAGACCGAGGTTCAGGTACACAAAAACGGCCACCGAGAACTGGAATCCTAGGAGAGTTCTGTCCCCTAGTGGCAGGCCGATACAGACGCCGTTGAAGCTGTACATCTGCCAGTCCTGGAACGGGGGCAGGAACGGGGCCAGGGAAATAAACAGACCAAGTACCCATGCCATAACGGAGAGGACGTGGACGAATGGGAGGGATATTCGATACTGCCCGAAGGGAAATTTGATCACGAGGAATCTGTCCAGGGTGATGAGAAGGATGAAAAACATGGACGTCTCGCTAGACAATGTGGAGAGGAAGCCGGCGAACTTACAGAGGCCGCTGTGGAGCCAGGAGCGCTCGCTCATGTAGTAGATGTCCCGGAAATAGCTGTCGGCGGAGGCGATGACCAACAGGTAAACCCCCATGAAGAAGTCGGAGATGCTTAAGTGCACCACGAAGTGGCCGTACGCCATTCTGAGAGCACAGCGGTTGTACACCAAACGGTTGACAACCACCACCACATTCCCGACCAGGGCCAACAAGCCGTTGATCCAGATCAGAGCTCTCATGGTCACACCTTCCATCAAGTCGGAGCAGGAGGAGAAGGGGTCGTTTGGAGAGTGGCACCTCGTCAGCCCCCGCCCCCCGTCGTGGTACTGCGGGCAGCACAGCTTGTACGTGCTCGTGTAGAGAGAGCCAATTCTCTGCACATCCTGGAAGGAATCTGGGTCGACTCGTTCCAGCTCGAGATCGCGAAGGTCTAAGACGGCAATACATTTGGGAAACATTCCTGATTTCAGTTCCGATATTTTGGAACCTCTTAAGTTTATACTGTTCAAGTATTTGAAATTGCCGGCGAACTGCAGATGCGTTATACCACTGTAAGACAAGTCTATTTCCTTAAGCTCTTCTATGTTTGGGATTTTCAAGGACTTGAGCTTTTCGCAATTGGATAGGTTGAGGTACTGTATGAAAGGAACGCTCTGAAATACATCCATAACCGTCTCGTCGTCTATAGGATTGAAACTTAAATCTAAAACACTTAAAAACAACCATTCTGACTTCGTGCATAAGTTTGAGTCTGTTCCATTTATATTACACTGAGACAGATTCAAGTGCTTGAGCTTCCAGTTTTGGCAGACAAAAGTACCGATAGCGCCAGATACATCCACCCCGCTGAGATCCAGATACCTGGTCCCCTTATCAATAAAATCCAAGTCTGTCAGCGGAATGCTCTTGTTATAGTCGGTCGTGACCACAGTGCCAGCCACACACAGAAACCCCTCCCGGCATTCCACGTGACAGTTCAGCTCATCGTCTCCGGTATCACAGTCTCGTTTGCCGTCGCAGACACTGTCGGGATGCAGACAAACCCCATCGCTGGTGATCGAACACCTGAACAGGTCCGTACAATTTAATTTCATATCTGTTTCGTCCTCACCCATTGGACAGTGTCGTTTCTGGTCGTTTACGTACTGCAGAGGGATACAGTAGGAGTTGGGGCATTTGACGAAGCCCTCTTGGCATACAAACTTTTCACAGTCTTGAAGATGTTGGAAATTTCTACAGCCTAGGATCCCTCCGTAGACATCGTCCACGAGTACACACTTCGGTCCCCAGTTAGTGATGCCTGATTTATCAAGGCTAGAGTTAGAGCTAATACTAGTAGGCCTACATGTCGTGGATTCCAGAGAGCCAATTGTTTCGTCCAGTGGACCTTCAGGTCCCTGACAGTCGACGAAGCCGTCTCCCAACATTGCACGGCTCACGCACGCCGTTCTGTTGCACAGGAAGACGCAGTCGACGTCGCTCTCAGTGCTGTCACTGTTAGTTTGCGAGTGGCTCTGACACTCGGTGCAGTCTGGGACATCGTCGTAGAACCAGTGTAAGGGCAGACACTCCCCGCTCGGGCACATCTTGTGATTACAGCTGATACATGTGTCTTTCTCGTCACTCCCGTCAGGGCAGTCGGGAAAGGAGTCACAGTGTTCATTGATAGGCACTTTCTGTCCCGACGCGCAGGTAAAGAGTTTTTCCGAATAATATATATTGTTCTTATGACTTACTTCATCATCCATAAAGAGTTTGCACTGGGGAATATTGTCAGCTACATACGAGTAAGGAATCTTATCTCCAGTTATACATCTAAAAAGCTTGATGTCGCTAGCTTTTAATGATTTCGTTTCTTTGTTTTTCAGATAAACAGAAAAATAAAACTCCTTTGACTTCTTCTGTACAATCCATGTCAATTTTGCCATTAAAGTGCTTGAGGAGAAGAAGCCTTCGTCTACAGATTTGATCCCCGACGTAACGTTAAACACAATATCGCCCTTTTGAAGAGCTTCCTTCTTTTTTCTCTGGCTTACGCTGGGTGTCATGACTCTGCGCTTCGAGGGGGACACCCATGCTTGACTTTCGCACACGGCTATGCTAGGAACCGTAACACCACAACCTATTCCACTCCACCCCTCAGATACGTTACCAGCACCTGTGCTTTTAGCAGGCTTGGCAAACTCCCACACTGCACATTCTTTAGTTTTGCGTCCATACGGCTCTCCTTCTTTCCAGAAAGGAAATACCAAAGGATTTGTGCTGATCCATTCGAACTCTCGTTGTAGCGATGACAATTTTCTTTTCAATCCTATAAAAACGTTCACACCGCTCTGAACGAGGGTGCTGTTTCCACGGATCATATTTTCTAAGAATCCCAGCTCTTCTTTGCTTTCTATGCTCACTAGAAATGACATATGTTTTTCCATGCAGGCCAGGCTTGCTGTCATCCAGTTCCTGTCTTCGAGATCCAAAAATTTGTAACAAGAAGAGATCGCTAGCAACGGCGAACTTTTCGCCCCCGACAGAGAGTGGAATATCCACCCTGGGTAGCACTCACGACAGATGATCAGAGGGATGGCCTGGTCAACCGGGAAAAGCCTCTTGGAGCTTTCGATAACTTTCCCGTACAGTGGCCCCTCCTCGCACCGTGCGCATTCCTGATCGATATTGTACAGACTGTCGTGAGTGAGGAAAACGGTGAGCATTCTGACGTTTCTAGACTGGGCCCACGTTTTTTCTGAGCTGGAAATCATCTTTGTGTGCACCCTGTGCGACTGTATTAAAATTATCACCAAGGAAGAACGTGAGAATGATGATACAGAAGAAGGTGAGGACTTAGACTTGCAGGAGGAGTTTCGCAGAAATTTCAAGGCTGCGTTTTGAATGTCTTGAACATGCCCAGACGTACAGTGCAAGCTGTTGTTCCCTAAGTAGCTGGCGTTTCGGAGATCTGTCTTGTTGGAGAACTGCCCAAAGGCGGCGAGAGGGTGCAGAGGCACTGTTGAGGTTTCGTTCTCGGGACAAGCTGCCACAATCGACACGTTCACCCTTGTAAAATCATCTTCCTTTCCCAGGTCGAAAATATCGAGAAGATTCCGGAAAAATCGACCTTGGTCCCAATAAAGCTCCGACGCTGTACCGTCGGCAACCAGAAGTAGGTCAAGGTCAGACAATGTGCAGTTGTCCACGAGAGGCTTGGCGAATGTCTGTGTGTCCGAATGTGATCCATCAAGCTCCGATCGATACATTTCGTCTCTGTGGAAAATGTTCTTGAACGTGTTCAAAGGGAGGTGACCATGGTCCCCGTCGATGTCTGAAAAAGAACACTGCTCTGGAAAAGAAATGAAATGGCTGCATGCAGGCTTTCCACAAAGTCACGAGTCTGTCTGTCTGTCTGTCTCTCTATCTGTCTGTCTGTATGTCTGTCTGTCAGTCGATGCCAGTTCTACTCACTAATAATATAAGATGAGATGATACATGTATTGTATAGTCCCTGAGGCAATTTGTATTTGGCTGTACTGTACAGCAAAGGTACTGAGGCCTAATATGTTTATACCGTAGACTTCATATTCATAGGATTCAAAACTGGATTGGTTAGGCCATGTAACAAGATCGTATGGCCCACCCATGACCATTTTTCAGAGAACTGTGCAGGGGAAGAGAAGGAGAGGAAGGCAAAGGAAGAGGAGGACCGACAATATTGTGGAGTGGACAGGGAATTCCATAACCCAAACACGGTAGCTCACAAAAAAAAATATATATAAATTATTTTTTTTTTAATCCTTGAAAAGTGGAGGCACCTGACGCAGCTGTCTATTATACAGTGCCCCTTCTATCTTCATGGATGATGGCAACAGTAATTAGTCAAACATAGAATTCAAATTACATAAGCTTAATTACTACAACAATTAGAAAATAATGTTAATATGAAGGAGAAAATGACAGATGGCAATATTGCAACATGTCACACCAGATTGATGTCTAGATTGTCGCCAGTGGTTAGTCCAAGTCCAAGATTCATGTATTTATTTGAGTATACAACCTCACTTTCCTCTTCTTTATTAATGAATTATGATTGCAACTGGTCGCTTTCAAGTACAAGGGGGCTATCCCGACTGTTTTGAGAAAATTAAAGGTAAAGTTTTTGCCCCTTGTTCAGTTTCCAAAAGACAAGGAGAGTTTTCTCTATACCAAACTAATAATATACACACTAATGAAATCAAACTTCTCCTGGGGGGGCTCTCGTGGCCTAGAGGTTAAGGTGTTGGCCTCTCATTCAAAAGGTCCCGGGTTCGAATCCGGGTAGCGACCGAAAAATTTTCTTCTCTAAATTTGTCTCCTTTCACCTCATTTCCTGCTCTCTAGCCATGTTCTGTCGTCTGCTTTCGTCTCCTCTTTCTGCCCCCACCCCCTCACCTCCTTTGCCCCTTCCTCTGGGCTCCTGATTCTTTCTGCAGCCTTTCTACTGCTTCTCCTTCGCTTCTTCTAACTGCTGTCTTTCAGCCACACCCCTGATCCTCTGGTAGGAAAGATCTACCCCTAGCCTTCTCGGACAAGGGCGAAAAATCTCAGAGGGCCCGTGTGCGAGTTGCGCACGTTAAAGATCCCTTGGTGGTCTTAAAATCGATAAAGAGTAGTCTTCGGCCGCCACCCGGGCATAATTCAAAATTTCCTACCAACTGAAAACATTAGGTGTGTCCCGCGCGCTCATATGACCTTATGCAGTTGCGAGCGCCGTAAAACACTTTACAAAAACAAACAAAAACTTCTCCTATAATATAATGTAGAGCACTGCCAACTTTTGGTGCAGGTCAAGATTTATGGAAACACCCGAAATCTGGGTTAGCCCGCTTGTCCTTAAAAGCGACCAATTGATCTTTTTCAACTCTATACTATACTTACATGTGTGTGTGTGTGTGCGTGTTTGAAACACCAAACAAATGTGCCAGGAGCTGGCCAGTAAAGACGTATTTATCTTAGCTTATTTAATAAAAGGAGATTGTTATCACACCAGTTTGTAACTATACCCAATTACAAAGTATATATTTAACCGCAAATTGTATTAGTTTGATGTGTTATGTAGTCGTTGGTGTTGGGTGTAAAAAAAAAACCGAGGAAAGTTAAACAGCATTAGAGTGCATTGGTAGAATGAATAATAAGCTACTAAATAATAATACATCGTATAAGGTCGGGCTTTACACTGAATAATTTTAAGGCCCCTCAGTCAAAGTCAAAAACTAAAACTTCTCAGCTGCAATCTTCTTATTTTTACGTTCTGATAGTGAATTTTGAAAGCATTATGTCGGGCTAGATTATAGACTAGGTTGGTGCCGGGTGAAAATTCAGCTGCCATTGCGTTTTTATAGGTAGGCTACATGTATGACATCATGGTCTAAGAACATGAGAATGGTGGCCTCTACTCCCCTCCTGTAGGCAGGATAGGCAAATGTTACCCAGCACATCTTCTCATTCTTTGGCCCTAGCATCCGGGACACTTTGCTTCAGGGTCTCGGCAGAGAAATCACGAATTTTGATACGTTTCAATTTAAGTTATTGCTCAAGACTCATTTTTAAACATTCTTGGTTATGATGGGTTAGTAAGTTTTGATATGCTGCTGTTGTTGTTTTTTGGGGGTTTTTTTACGGCTGTCCTTTCGTTTATAATAATATAGTTAATATAAATATGGTTATAAAAGTGTTTCTTTATGTTGTTGAATTGGTTTTTCTTATTTCTGTGAAATAGTATCTGTTGCCGGAATGATCATGTCATTGGTGGAAAGCACTCAGAGCTTATACAAGTATGGGATAGAGCGCGATAAAAATAAATGCAATCTTTTTTTTTTCTTTTTTAAACATAGATGAGAGCTGATGTTGAAGCCACAAGTCTCATGTCGTTCATATTTAATTTTTAATTTGGTATTGAATGATTCTTGGAGACAGGAGGGGTTTCCTCTCAGTCTCATTTAACATTTCTCGTGTGAGCAAAGCTAACGTTTATTGAATGTTTATCAACATCATGTGTCGCGACACGGTGGAATCAGGCGTTCGTCAATTTTGGAGCAAATAGTGTTATCAATATCATCTTCATTTGTCTTGCATTTGGCGAAAAAAAATACCAATCTATCGGAAATAGAAGTCAAGATATTTGCGATTGAAGGAGGCAGGGGTAGACTGGTATGAGAGGTAAAAGTTAGCAAGAAAATGTCTGCCAAAGTTGAGTGACCTTGGAAACAGGAAATGTACATATTTTGTGCCTGTGTTCTTCGTTTTTCTGGAACGTCCACACAGAAATGTGTTTTTAATCTGCCATGAAAGGTGTTGAACCAAAAAGAGAAAATTTGAAAAAAAAATGTCCAACGTCCAGAAAAAATGCCAATTTCTTTCCTTTCCTTGTTTTGACGAGCGCCTGATTTCACCACAATGCCTCACGTATGTGTCATGACACGGTGGAATCAGGCGCTCGTCAATTTTGGGGCATGTGGAGTTATTGGTATCATCTGGAGGCTTATTCATTTGCCTTGCTTTCTGTGAAAAAATATGCCCATCTATTGTGAATAGAAGTTGAGGTATTTGCCATAGAAGAAAGCTGGGCAGCATGGTTTCAGCGGTAAAATTAGAGAGGAAATGGCTGCTAAAGTTTGGTAACTTCTATAGCTTGAGAGTCCTTGAAAACTGACAATTTGCTTATTTTGTGCCATTAATCAACGTTTTTCAGTAAAATTCACTCAAAAATGTTTTTTTTATACAGACATACAATGTGATGAGCCAAAAAAGAAAAATTCCATGGAAATTGCCAAACTGGAGGGAAAATGGCTGTTTCTTCTATCTAATTATTTTGACGAGCGCCTGATTTCCCCATGATGCCTCACATTTAGGTTTCTCTCAGAGCATACGGGGAGCCAACTGCATTGTATGCATTATTTTAATAATAATAATAATAATAATAATAATAATAATAATAATAACAACAATGATGATGATAATAATAATAATGATAATGATGATAATGATAATAATAATAATAATAATAATAATGATGATGATGATGATAATAATAATAATGATAATAATAATAATTATGATTATAATAATAATAATAATAATAATAATAGATAACAATAATGATAGATAGCATTTATATAGCGCTAATCCCCGCTCAACAGAAAGCTCTATGCGCTTCCCAATCTACTCTACTACATGTATTACCCCAGCAGTCCTGAGAGCATTCTGAAACAAACTCAGCCTCCTAGGAAGCATACAGCGCACGCTGCCATTTTATGGGCGCTAAAACACTAACATACTGACAAGGTCTTTCGCTGTCTATGGACGGGTACCCATTCCCACCTGGGTGAAGTGAGGAACATTCGTGTAAAGTGTCTTTCCTAAGGACACAACGTCAGGACCCCCGAACCGACAACCTCACGATGACGAGTCCGATAGCCTAACCACTAGGCCACCGGTTATTACACATACATGTAAAATGGTAATAATTATAAGATTAGATCAAGTTGTTTTTTTTGCCCACCTGCAGCTTCAGCGAGCAGAAACCAGCAAAAGATGATCGTGAATCTGTGGAAGGTCTTTTTGGCATCCATCTGTCGGCTTTGCTGAACTGAAAGATTTGACAAAGGAAATAGAAAAACAACAGTGACACAATAAACTTGTCCCCGTCGTTTTGGGCAAGAACAATTCTGGAATTATGCAAACTGAGTCCAAAATATGAATTTATGCGATTCTGTTAATTTTAACAAAGAAAGATAAAGGAAAATAATCAGAAATTATGCAGAAAATGATCAAATGTTGCTAAATTATGCGGGGTGCATAAAACCACGGGGACAGAATAAACGGTCATGAACTCATTGAGGACTCGCACACTGGTCATGTGAACGCCTAAAGTAATACCACAGACTTGGTAATACCCAGTGCCCATCAGCGCGATCGGTTTGGTAGGCTGGACAAGCCAGACTGAGGACGTGGGTGGTTGGCGGGTGCTCTGGTGTGGTTTGCTTCTTCTTTCCTATCAAACATCTATCGTCCTTGTCTCCCCTTCTTCTTTTTTATGTTTGTTACTCTCTTGTAACACCTCTAATCTTCTGGCGCTCATATCACCTTATGCAGTTGCGAGCGCCGTAAGACGTCACTAAAACTAAACGAAACGAAAGTGAAAAGACTGAGGGCACACAAAGCGAACATCGTGGCACACACCGATACCCCGTAAACAAATCGTGTTATTGTTTTCAAGGCCGTGAGTCGGGCGATCGATTGGGAATATATTAGAGAACCTATCCCCCCACACGCACTGGGTATTAAACGTACCCTTTGGGGTACTGAAAGAACCATAGCTTCATGAGTCATCTATCTATCATTCTTTTCTCTACATCTGGAATCTTAAAAAGCAGGCACCAACTTGTACACCAGGGCCTATTACATGAACTGTGTTGAAATGTTCAAATCCATGCCCCCCCCCCCCCCCCCAACTAGAGCAGTGCAACTGGCTGGAGATGTCTTTAGGCCATTCGCAAAGGGGGCATATGACCTTGTTCTTATTATTATATTATGCTCAGTAGAATTGTAAATGGGCTGATTTATCAACGTCATGCTCATACTGTGCCGGAACAACATAGGGGGAACTGCTGCTTCTTCTTTCCTCCTCCTTACTATCGTCATTTTACCTCTAGCCTACTTCTTTTGTATGTTTGTCACTCTCTTGTGAACTGCTATTTCCGGGGTGCCTTGAAAGTCAAAACAGACTTTGTGCTGTTGAAGCTAGAGAGGTGAGCAGAGTAAGCCTGATTCCCGTTTGGACTTCTCTGTTGACATCCACCCCTTGGCGCTCATATGACTTTATGCAGTTGCGAGCGCCGTGAAACCTTACTAAATCTAAAAAAAGATCCATGCCTATGGTTTCATAATGTAGGTTTGAATCGTCCCCCCCAACATTGCCCTTGCTCTGTTGCTAATGGAATGGGATGTTGTTCATTTCCCCGCTCTATCCTTCCTCCTAGATCTAGTACACGTACACTTAAATTGTACACGTATACAGAAAGCTTTCCCACCTTTGTTGTACACAGACAATTTTGTCATTCAGTTTTTCAATATCACAAACTCCCTTATTAAATAACTCCGATTATCAGTTCCATATACAGCACGCATCTTCGTAAAAATGTCATGTAGTTGGTGCCTTGCAAGAACAAAATCTTCGTTACTGCCCTGTGCTCAATTTTCTCCATTTTTTTTTTTTTTTTTTTTTTTTCATTTTTTTTTTTAAACTACAGAACAACTTACCCCCATTCACTTACAGTGCGCTGGTGGTAAAACCAGTAATCGGGAATTTGAGAAATTTCCCAAAATTTACACGCATTCTCGGAAGATAATTGTTGGCTTTCACTCCAAATTTCAGCTTTCTACCTTAATTCCTTCATTGTCAAGTAAAAAAAACCCAAAAAACTTTTGGTATGCCCCTCGTACATACATACATACATACATATTTACATGGAAATAAAATAAGTTGAGCCAAAAAACAAAGTTTTGCCACTAAAAATTGTCATCGATGCGTATGTGGAGAGGGAAGTGCTGTGTACAATCATATTTTCTGCATGACGGAGATTTATAGAATTTTATATGAATTTATGAAGAAAAGTTTTTAAATCTAGCCTCAATTGTTGTGAAACAATAGCATTAAGTTAAGACAAATTGATACAAACTGCTGTACAAAGTATGGGTGACACTGATTCACCGGTTAAAGTTAAAGAGATATTTAACATTGAGGAAGTTGCGCCACGAATTGTTGACCGCACTAGTACATGTAGTAGATTTCTAACTCTCTTTAAACTTTCATCTCTTTTTAGACTGGCGAGCGGTAGGAAAAATGAAAGAGTAGATTCTGCACCTTCCAAAGCCTTACCTTGAGATGAAATAGTATACTTATTATACTTTTATACAAGCCAGTCTTGAATGAAGGCACCAGCACACGCAGGCGTAGATCTACGAGTACATTGTAGTTTCAATGATAACCAGAACAGTTGCTGCAGTTACTGTGAGCCTGATACAAAGAAACAAATGTCGACTGGGACGCAAGACTGCAGAATTATTTTATAACGATAAAACCTTTAAAAAATTTTAAACTTTGTCTTAATGACGGTAAAATTGTGTGTTTACAACCTCCTAAACTCTACTACGAGCGACTGTTTAATTAAGACTTGTCAGTGGTGATCATTAATAGAAACACCGAATGATTCATAATTGCGGGCACACACAGCTTTTACACGCGTTTACAATGTGATCAAATATTGAAACTACACTGCTAGCAACGTCCCTTTATTTGTCACTTATCATAATTTTGATCACTACAATAGCGTTTTAACATTTTTGAGCACGATTTGCGAGTCTTTTTATAGGGGGGAGGGGGAGGAGTGGGGGCAAGATATCAGACAACATCCAGAGCTGTCCCTACTTTTGCTGACGATGTGTTTACTCGTTTCCGTGGTCCCTAATTGTGTGATGGGGTCTCCTCGTTATCATCTTGTCGATCGGTCCCCTAGTCCAGATCAATTCGTTGACGTCTCTCATCACTGTCAAACTTCAAACAGAACTAACTCATTCCACACGAATACATGATTATGGCAACAGCAGAGACGTGCTTCTTTGCTTTATGGAGTCGATGTATGCGGTGAATGTATGTTTACATTCACATTAGAGAAGTCGAAGAGAAGGAAAACGCTCACGATTTTAATCATTATTAGGCATGTCAGAGACAGAGGGAACCCTCTCTTTTTCTTTTTTTTTTAGTGTGGTTGACCTAAGTGTTTCATGGAGCTCGCAACTGACTGCATAAGGTCATATGAGCACGTAGGACACATTAAAATTAAACATTTTCAGTTGATAGCAAATTTTGAATTTTGCCCGGGCGGCGGCCAAAGCCTACTCTCGTCGATTTTAGACCACCAATGGGTCTTTAGCGGCACAACTTGCGCACGGGACCTCCGAGATTTTTCCGCCCTTGTCCGAGAAGGCTAGGTGTAGATCTTTCCTACCAGAAGATCAGGGGGGGGTTGAAGGACATCAGTAAGAGGGAAAAAGGAGCAGCAGTAGAAAGGCTGCAGAAAGAATCTGGAGCCCAGAGGAGGGGGCAAAGGAGGTGATGGGATGGGGGCAGAAAGCGGTATTTATCTTTGTCGAGATAATAACAAATAACAACTGATAACAGCAAAATAATGACACAGATCAACACAAACGTCCTAATTTAGATGCCTTTACTTCAACATTGATGCAACAACTGATAACACCTTTTAGATGCCTTTATTTACTTGTACATTGATACAACAACTGATAACAACAAATAACAACAGGTATCCGGTTTCCTCACGCACGGGTCGCACCTCACGGTCAACAAGGCACTCACGCTGTGGGGTGGACTACCTACAGGTTTACGGCACATGAGGTCAACGGTGGAAAAAAGGATAGAAGGAGAAAGAAAGAAAGAAGGAAGAAGAAGAGGAAGATACACTAAAGTAGCTGTCGCACACGGATCCTAAAGGGTGGGGGTCCGTGTGCAACACTTCGTCATTGGAAGGGTTTCCCCTCCTGTCTGTCCCCGTGGTTTTATGCACCCCGCATCATTTAGCAAAATTAAGGCCAGACCAAACGCAAGCACCAAGTGTGGTTTGATGAAAACAATGACGAAATAAATAACCTTCTGGAGGAAAAAATACAGGATCCAAAGAGTGCTTGAAAACAACAAATCCCCTGCAAACCAAGCTGCCTACAACAACATTCGCAGTACAGTCCAGCAGAAACTACGACAAATGCAGGACTCATGGCTAAAGCAGAAGGCTGAAGAGATCCAAAACTACGCTGACAAGAAAGATATGAAGCGTTTCTATAATGCCATCAAAACGGTGTATGGACCTCAACCAGCGAGCTCATCTCCATTATTGAGCGCGGACGGACAAAAACTGCTGACAGAGAAGGCCCACATTCTTGACAGATGGGCTGAGCACTTTGATGCTGTCCTAAATAGACTCTCCCACATCAACGAGGACGCTATCAACAGACTGCCCCAAAACACCATCAACCTTAACATGGGCAACCCTCCAACACTACCGGAACTAGAGAAAGCCATCCATCAATTATCTTCTGGCAAGGCTCCAGGTGCTGATGCAATCCCAGCAGAGGTATACAAGCATACTGGACCACTGCTGCGCAACAAGTTGAACCAACTGATA
>NW_004797706.1:370940-372167 GCF_000002075.1 Aplysia californica | reverse complement strand
CTTCCAGGGTCTCTTTTAACTCTGTACTGACTGCTTGCTTCTTCAGGCTTACAACGTTGAGGCGTTTGGGTGCTGGCTTCCCCTGGGGGCGTCGCTTGGGAAGTATCCTGATGTTTATTTTTGAAATGATGAGGCGATGGTCCGTCCAACACTCTGCACCACACATGGCCTTGGTTACTCTGACGTCGTGTCTATCCATTTGCCTGACGATGACATAGTCGATAAGGTGCCAGTGCTTAGAGCGGGGGTGCATCCATGACGTCCTGTTACGGGCAGGGAGACGGAACACTGTATTGGTAACCAGAAGTTCGTGTTCAGCACAAAGCAGGGCCTACTTCCAGAGAGCCAGTGTGGATTCAGGAAAGAGCGAGGTACCACCGACATGATATTTGCTGCACGCCAGCTGCAGGAAAAGTGCCAGGAACAAAATGTCAACCTATACACAACATTTGTCGATCTCGCCAAAGCATTCGACATCGTCAGTCGCGACGGTCTCTGGAAGATCGTGAGCAAGTTTGGATGCCCAGACAAATTCATCCAAGTGGTCCGACAGCTTCACGATGGAATGCAAGCACAACTTCTTGACGACAGAGAATCTTCCACTCCCTTCCCTGTAACAAACGGAGTGAAACAAGGCTGTGTTCTTGCCCCAACACTGTTTAGCATGTTGTTCTCAGCTATGCTTACAGATGCCTTTCGAGAAGCCAACCCAGGCATGGACATCCGATACCGAACTGATGGGAGGCTATTCAACCTCAGAAGACTGCAAGCCAAAACAAAGGTCCATATTGACAAGCTAAGAGACTTCCTCTTTGCTGATGACTTTGCCTTGAACGCTGGAAGTGCGGAAGATATGCAGCACTCCATGGATCTGTTCTCCTATGCATGCAGCAACTTTGGACTCTCCATCAGTACGAAGAAGACAGAGGTTATGTATCAGCCTGCACCGAAAAACCCCTACCAAGAACCTACTATGACAGTGAACGGGCAGAAGCTAGCAACTGTGGACACGTTTGTGTACCTAGGCAGCACTCTTTCTCGCAGTGTGCACATCGACGATGAGACCCATGCTAGAATCACAAAGGCGAGTTCTGCGTTTGGACGTCTACGTTCGTCAGTGTGGGAACGCAAAGGAGTGAGCCTATCGACCAATCTCAGTGTCTACAAAGCCATTGTCCTCACCACACTACTATATGCAAGCGAGACCTGGACAGTATACCAGAGGCA